>NW_016690407.1:764078-1008495 GCF_001604755.1 Lepidothrix coronata | reverse complement strand
AAATGTCACCTCCAATGGGTGTAACTGTTATGGAGTCTACATATGCCAGCTAAATTCATTAATATTGTCTCTGGCTTCATAGGAGATTATTCTCATTGCTACCATCCTGGGTCTTTAGGCAACACCATAATCCTAAATATTTTCCTTTAGCTATATTTCTATGGGTTTCAGTACATTTAATTTCCCAGTTCCTTGTTGATAAGGATGATTTATAGTCAACATGATTTAATGTATAGCTCCTTCTACTGATTCAACCTTTAATCTGTCCTTCTGTAAATACCCTGTCCACCCATTCATTATCACCTTCTAGTAAATTTTTGAGATGCATAATAAATATGAATTAAAAATAATTATATAGTATCTTAAAATGTCTAAATGATAAAATAAATTCATAACATACATCACCCAAAGCCACTGAAAGCTCCTAGGATAAGGAGCTGACTCTGCAAACTTTCATAGAGGGCTGGGAAAAATTGTTTTTAAATCTCTTGTACATCTGTCTCAACTAGGAGAGTCATGCTTTGTCCCTTTAAAAGATAACTTACTCTAATTTGCATTCTAATAATACGTGGGCATTAAAATTTCATAGGGATTTTGCTGTGCTTGCTTTCAGAAAAAGTTGCTGGGGACTCAGCCTACACATTTGATCTATACAAAAACAAACAACCTTTACAGTGGAAGCTACAGTTTCTCTATGTAATGATGTTTAATAATCTTCCCTTGCAGGAACAGCACATTGAAACATTAGGTGTGACTGTGTAAGACATCATTTCTGTCCCCAGCTCAGGTAATGGAGTTTCTTGATTGCCTTAATATTCTTAGGTGCTGTACACTGCCACTAAGCAGAGAAGTCACTAAAGTAACTTAGCCTAGAATAAAATCAGTAGTTTCATCATCCTGATGAAGTTATTTAAATAATGATACTTTGACTGCAACAAAGAAGATTGAGTTCACAAAACAGTAAGATGGATATGTTTTTTTCTTGTCCATTAAGTCAAAGCTTTCATGCACAAGGCCATTAGTTTATTTCTAAGTTTCACTCTGTTCCTGTGGATTTAGCATAAGTTATATTCTTTCACTATTTAATGGCCAGACTTGCATTATCAGTACAGATATCAACATCAGCAAATTAATTTTTGTTATATGCTTGCTTCTGCAGTTTTTTATAAATATTACAAATATATTGGAAATGTTCACTTGAAATCTCTATGTACAATCAATTTAGGACTACTCATGATTTTTTTTTTCTCAGATGTATTAGTATTTTTCCGTCTATGCATAAAATATTTTATTATTTCTGTGATTAGTATTCGGAAATTTGTACCTGCAAGATGGCAGACCTCATCAGAAGAACTAAGGCCTCTGCTATATTTTTGTAGCAAAATTCAGGTCATTAGTATCCCTTACGTATGTTTTTCAAGCACTAGAAATCAGCACATGGGTTTTTAGCACAAATTATAAATGAAATGATCCACACATCCTTGGAAAATGATTGCTGTCATGCTTTTCAGTAGACATGCACTTACTTCAAATTATGCTTCATTAATAAATGTGGAAGAGTATATGTTAAAAGCAATGGCATTCCTTAAAGCTTTTAAAGGGTAATATGTCAATTGCTAATGCACTTGCTATAATTTAAATGTTTAGAGAGGACAAAACAGCAGTCTTAATACATAATACCACTGCAAATAAGAACAATGAAGTGTATACAGATGCATTACAAGGGATTTGATTACAAAAAATAAGTCCAAACATTTCATTGGGCAGTTAAACTCTGTTGTTCGTATGATTTTTGTGTATAGCTGAACTCATGGTTCCAAAACACATGAAACTGAATCATTTCATTCAAAAATACATAAAAACAGGTGTTTCACTACACTTTTTACAATTTAGGAGAGATGTAAGTTTAGTGAAAAACTTCGAGATATTACGATGTGCTATTGAAAATCATTGATACAAGTTAAACAATTAATTTGTTTCACTTTATCCAAATTTGAAATAATATGATTTAACATTTTAAAGAAAAATGGGGAAAAAAAAAAAAGACTACAGTTTATCAGTTTAAGATGATAGGGGTTGAAATGAAATCTTCATGTTTAGGTACATAAACCTTGCTTCCTAGATTTGCATTTTGGTGGTTGAGGGACACGTGACACAGTAAAAATGTTTCTTTCCTACGAAATTTTGCTCACTTTTACTCTAAAGAGATATTGTAGCTTTAGACAAACAGGTGTAAAAACTTTGGGTTTCAGGTCTGACGGACCAGAAGTTGTCTGTGAAAGGGTATTGCATTTATTGCCCGTATGGGAATTCTTAGTCATGAGGTATTAAGGTCACTTGAGTATGACTGCAGACAGAATTAGCAGTGAATCTAGAAAGGGAATCAAAAGTCTTCTATCCATGTCCTGTTCATTGGACCATAGCCTTTTATCCTTACTCTTTCCATGTGGGAGAATATTTAGCTGTATTAGGAGTTTCTTGTATTGCGCTCTTCATGTTACTCTTTGAGCCTTTGTGACAGGTGGAATTTGTTGGTACTTTGCACTGTCCATATACTTTGTGTAGTGTGATAGTAGTGAAAGCAGAGAAGCTTTGATTTCTTTCTAACAAAAGAGAAAGAAGTATTCTGTATAATTTCAATGGAGCACTGACAGAGGTCATAGCAAATATCACAACCCCTTCACCTTTTTTACCTGCCAATAAAGTCAGAATTTAGGAAACCTCACTTGCATTAATGGATTAAATGCTTAAACTGTAACTAGAATGTTGACTGTTGATGTATACTCAGACTTTTTGAAGGCATTGTCCTGGAAGGGTTCTCCTCCCAGGAGCAGGAGAAAGTCATAGGTACCACTGCATCTGTGCTTTGACCTCAGTGGAGAGATGGGAAATAACAGCACTTTTTCACCAAATCTTGTGCTTGCCTGCTCTTGGGAGAAGCAGAAATGAGAGTTAGCTCTGCAACAGGGGTGGCAATATCAGCTGGCAAGGAATGCTGTTGCATCTCACCTTCGTCTGACCCCTGCTAACAGAAGTTATTCTCCATTGTCCTGATTTTAGGAAATGGTAGTTAACAGCTTCAAAGTAGCTTTCTAACTTGCTTTTTAAAAATGCTCTTGAGTTTGACATGGTGGGTGGAGATGCAGGATCCCACAGAGTACTGAGACCTATCTAACAGTGTGGAGACTAAGCAAGTACAAACCCAGAGCCAAATGAACTTTAAATGTGTGGTATAGATGTAACCTAATATGCCACCCATTTTCTTATCATTTAGATGTGATTGAATCTCAATATAAGAGCACAGGGGCTTCAGCAGGATGGGTATAATCCAGCCTGTATCACTTAACTTAAAAGCGAAGACAGCAGAGATGCAGAAAGGGGAGAGGGCAGGGCATTCTGGGCATTGAAACTTGAATGGGAGAGCAGGAGGTTGGAGAGGAAATAATTCCGATTTACTTAGATGCATAAATGACCCTGCATTTCCAATTCAAAGTGGCGAACACCTCCTTGCCCCAACACTCAGTGCTTTACAGTATAGAAATGTGAATCCTGGGGATGAAATAGATTGGGAAATTCTTGGTGATAAAATAGAGGGAAAAACAAGTTCAATGCTGTGTACGTGCTAACTGTATAACATATTTTTTTCCTGAAGTAATTTCTGATGTGAAGGTTTTCTTTTTGAATTCTATATTCTCTATGAATAAAGATTCATTCTACTGTCACTAGAAAATGCTACTTTTAGGCATTTTTTGCACGTTCTCTGAATTTTCAAGAACTAATTGTCACTATAGTGGAAATCTTGTCTGCAATATTTTAAATGAACACAGCATGACATCTGTCAGCATATATTTTCCTAAGAACTGAGGAAGAGATAGACACAACCAAACTCTCAGTGGAATTCTTATGGACTCTCTCTACTTATTCTGCCTGTCTCTGTATCTTCTACCTTCACAGTCTCCCTTCTGTGCACACCTTAAATAAACCCCAAAACAAAGCAAAACAAACCCCCAAAACTAAACCAAACCAAAAAATTCAGCAAGAGCTCTGGACAGCACAGTGTTCACAATGCTAAGAAAAAAATGCAAAAAAGTCTTAAAGAACAAGATTAATTTCTGAAATATTTTTTTTTAAAGTACATGCATATTGGTTGAAAATAAATCTCAGGAGGTGATTTTAAAACAAGAAAAATATCTCTCATCTTCTGTTTAGGATGGGATAGGATTTAACACCTCTTATTTTTATCTCAATGAAATATTACTTCAGTGCTTTAAATTCTCTCATTAAAATTCACAAGTTTATTAAAAATACATCATACCTTTCTCCATGGGAGCTTCTCAAAGCCTCTGAGGGTCACAAGAAATTTCTTTTTCTCCCATCATTCTATAACCACAGTGAATTCCCCAAGGAAATAAGAATGAAAACTTGTTTATAAATCTGGGCAGCAGATAAGGTTTATTTTAGAGACCTGTCTGGTTTTTTTTCTCTTTACCCTAATGGAGAAATTGAAATTTTAAATATATTTTATGATCTCTCCTTGGTAAATACTCTGATTCTGTCCATATAATTTCAGATGTTATGAATTTTTATTTTATTTTATTTTTTTGGAATGTATACACCCTTGTTCTGTGTACGCCCTCATTTGCGTTCAAAGATGTTTGAAATTTAGTGGCATTCTTTATATTAGATCTTAAAAATAGTTGGATAGAATTAACAAAAGTGTATTTTAATATCCATCAAGATAGAAAATAAAAGGGCTTCAGTTAAAAGTAGCAGGTAGTGACAGTGGAAGAACAGCTGCTTACTGTTTACTTTAATTGACAAAGTTGGAACAGCCAGTGGATAATTTAAGAATAATTAGTTTTGAAATTAGTTGAATCACTATTTTGATTACAAGTAATTGAATACAGAGATCCCAAAAGGGAAACTGGGAATTACGTTTTCATTCAATATTTTTTATTTTAGCTCCTAAATTAAAAAAACTATGGAATTATGCACAAAATAGTACTGGTGATTGTGTTGTCTGGTAATGTTACTTTCTAAATACAAAAGTTTAAACAACTGCACTTAAAATCTTGTTTCTAATTCTTCTAATTTTATTTTTTCATTAAAAATATGATTAATTTGAGTGAATTTGTAAAAAAAGTAGCTACATAATAACAAATCTTTTTTAAAATAATATCATTTTTTCAGGAAAATATAACCTGGTTATAACCCATACTATCCTACAAAGGCACAGGTACAGTGTACACCAAAGGGTGAAAACCAAGGCCAAATTCAGGACTGGAAAATTTCAGATTTCTTATATATTATCCATTTTACTTTGAGTAATGTTTCTATAAATAAGATAATTGAGCCGTAAATTTTTTTTTCTTTGAGCTTTTCTGTGCTGTGGACTGCTTTCTCTCACTATTTGCAGAATTACATGGGAGGGGAGAGCCATAGGGGATTTGCAAGGTCTTTCGGGTACCTCAAGACATCTCAAAGATGTCTTCAACATCTGGGAGCCTTCGTGATGTCCATATGTTTTGGAGGCAAAGTACTTTTCAGATGAGCTAGGGCAAATCTAAAGTCTGAGACAGAATGCATCCTGGAGGGCTGAACATCTAAATTACTCAGCCAGGTGTATGATTTGCCTCAGAGGCCTGGCTGGGTCCAAAATTACACAGAAAGTAGCTTGAGTTCACAGTGCTGTCATGTTTATGCAGTTAACATCAAGAGTCTTAAAGAGATGCAAAACAGTATCCTTGTTAAAGTATTTTAGATCCTTTTTTTCTTGAATGTAATTGAAGAAGGAAACAGTGACAGATAGGAATGACAGTATCTTCTCTTGTGGGAATAATAGATATTCAGTGTTGCTGAAAATGTTGCATTGATTGACTTAAATTGCGATACCTAAGATTAGCGATAGTGTTCGTAGAATCCTTAAGGTTGGAAAAGACCTCCAAGATCGTTAAATCCAGCCTTTGAACACCACCATGTCAGATAGACCGCAACACTAAGTGCCACGTCCAGTTGTTTCCTGAACACTTCTAGGGATGGTGACTCCACCACTTCCCTGGGCAGCCCATTACAATGCCTGACAACCATGTCCAACCTGACCCTCCCCTGGCGCAGCTTGAGGCTATTTCCTCTTATCTTGTTGCTAGTTGTGTGGGAGAAAAGGTTGACACTTGCCTGGCTACAACCTCCTTTCTGGTAGTTATAGACAGTGATAAAGGTTCTGCTGAACTTCCTTTTCTCCAGGATAAATTACCTCAGCTCCCTCAGCAGTTCCTTGTAGGACATGCTCTCTAGACCCTTCATTATCTTTGTTGTCTTTCTCTGCTCTCTCTCCAGCACCTTAATGTATTTCTTGTAGCGAGTGGCCCAGAACTGGACACAGCACTCAAGGTGTGACCTCACCAGTGCCGAGTACGGGAGGACAGTCATTGTTCTTGTCCTGTTGATCACACTATTTTTGATACATGCCAGGATGTCATTGCCCTTCTTGGCCACCTGGGCACACTGCTGGCTCATGTTCAGCTGGTTGTCGACCAAGACCCCCAGGTCCTTTTCTGCTGTTAGGTTTTTTCTATATTTGAATGTTGTAGGGAAATTATTAAGTATCTTGAGTCTAAACAAACTCAAGATTTCCTTGGTTGTGGAGTATTAACTTGTTGGTTGTTGGATTCATCTTTGTGAATTGCTTTGCTGTTCTACTCTGCTCTTCTTACTAGAAGAGCTGTCTTTTTGTTGCAATAAGAGTATAAAATATAAGAGAATAATCCATAGATTGAGCAAGTAGTTCACATTTGTTAGCCCAGTATACTTTGTCGTTCTTGTCTTCTCTCCTGTCTCACTGGTTCTTTCTTTATATATGCTTTTAGCATATATACTATTTACTACATAATTTGACTCCAGTCACCTTGTTGTCCTCTACAGTTCTATGGTTGCCCCAGCTAAACAGTCCCCAATTTCTATTGTCAAGGAATAAAAGTAACCTTCCTGATCCTCCTCTTTTTCCGTCCTGAGTTTTGTTATCTTCACCTTTAATGACTTGAGAGTTCAAGTTTGCATACATACTTCCACCTTCATAAGTAGGAAAAAACATCAATTTGCATAAAAAACCCATATAGGGATTTAGTTTTGTTTATTTTCATTAATCTACATAAGCTATCATTTAAGAAATTCCTCTTTTGTGAAAAATATCTGATGCCTAAAATTCTGTAATTTAACTTTCTATTCTATCTTTCACAGTCCAAACACTCCTTGAAGTAAAACCCATCTTCTAAAGTTATTAAACATCTTCATAGTACACTTAGTTATCCTTTTTCTTCCAGCAGTATGCTTCCTCTGTCTGTATCTGCCCTTTTGCATCTCTTAGTTAAATTATATTTTCAGAAGGTCTAAAGTTAAAGTTAATGGACCTTTAAAAACCTTGCCTTTCAGGTAATAAAAAAATTATTAAATTGTCATAGTTGCTGAGCTATCATTGCCAACAAGGAAGCATAGACATGCATAGGTTAGAATGAATTAATTAAACAGGAGTGAATTATAAAAATTATAAAAATAAATAAGAGAAAACAATCCTACCATCCTGGGATGCAGTTTAAACATTTGATTAACTAGAAAATTCTAAGTTTCTTTGCCAATTGTAAAAAAAAAGGCTATTATGTGCAATTCATAGCTTGGGTAGGCTAGGCCCCAGGTTGCCTGAACACATCAGTGCCTTCTGTCATGTTCTGCTGCCTTATTAAGGTTTATATTATGTAAGGTCTATCATGCATGGTCTTGCTACTAAAGTCATGATCAAGCTTCAGTAATACCACTATTATTCCTCTAAGTATCAAAATTTATTTCTGGGTCCCAAATGTTCTGTTTGAACTCCATGTAATATTTTTTTTTGTAGTTAATTTCAGTATTTATATCTCAGAACAGGAGTGTTGTTAACTAAATCAATTTTTCGTTGACAACTTCAGAAAACAAAATGCTTTCCAGAAGAAAAGATTCAGGACTGGAGTATTTAAATAATTCATACTAAAGAAATCTCAATTTTTCAATGAAATAAGACATAATGAATTCTGATAGATGTTCAGCATTTGTTATTGGATAATATCACTGGCTGGAAATGTGTTTGGCTTGCTCCTGTGGCTGTTATGGATGCTGCGGTTAGCAAATTTATTGCCTTCAACCCATCATTAAGGCAAAGTAGAAAAGTAATTTAGGCCTGTGATATGAAAGTAGAAGCTACTACATGAGGACCCAAGGAAAACCTGGGAAGAAACATTTCCAGAGAGGTGTCAATTGATGGAAGTTGTGTTAACCTTTGCCAGCAACACAAACCAAGAACATGGAAACAGTTATGAAAAATTGCAGGATTCAGAAAGGTGAAAAACCACATTTGCTTAGTATTCATAGAGGTGGTGTCTTCTTTGTTTATTGATGACTCTAGAATCACTTGAATACCTATAATAAATTTTAAATTAATTTCTAAAATTATGCCCCAAAATCACAGTCCAATCCATCTCTGTACAGTCACTATCTGAAAAATACATGTGCCTTAATTCTAACTTGAAGTTCTAGCTTAATTTGAATGTTTTGTTCATGTTTGGAGTTCTGCAGTTCAAAATAGGTGCAAAACAATATCCTCATTGATATCTTTTTAATCTCTTTCATGAATGCCATTAATAAAATTAATGTGAATCATAGAAATGTCTGGTCTATAATTCAATTTTTTACAGATTCAATTCCTTTTTTCAGAGGTGGAGATAGTATCAAACCTGACTGATTTGTTCAAATTCCAGCCTGTCACAATCATCCCATTTTCAAGGAGTTGAAAGTGTTGTTGATGTTGCTTAAGCAGTGTCATCATCTAATAATTTTGTAGTTCTGTAAATGCTTGACCAAATCCATAGAACATTTTCTACAAAAGGATACATTTTTCTACACAATCTGACATGTCACTGCCATATAGCTGCCATTTATATCACTTTTGTTTTTAAGAAAGTTTGTACATTTTTGTTTCAAATTCCATTAATGATTTTGCCAGCAAGACAGTTGTTGTTCTGCTAGGAAGGTGTGATTCAGTATTGATGTTTATTTATGTAGCATATTCTTTTTTTCACTGGATGATGAAGGGAATGCTTAAGCATTGGATATGTTTAAATATAAATGCCACTAAGCTGCTGAATAGTACTTTGGGTTTGAAAATTAGAGTTCGACCTGCACTATCACGGGAAAAATATATCTGCTATATTACAACAGCCACCTTTAAGGCTTTCATTGTGAAAAAAAATATATCAGTGTCATCTCCATGTTAGTGAAATTATTAATAAATTATATTAACTATGTTTAGGTAGCATTTCCCATTCTTGAACTAGGAACTCACTGTGCTAGCTGAACGATGAAAAGGTGTGTTGAGAAAGCACTTCCAGTTCTCTCCAGTAAAACAAAGTGGGCCCTTGTTGTCTCAGCCTGGATGTTTCTGAGCATGCAGTCTTCTATGGATGACCACTGAAGTGTCAGAAAAATAAACCTGCAAATAAAT
Organism: Lepidothrix coronata; assembly: GCF_001604755.1. Classification (NCBI taxonomy): domain Eukaryota; kingdom Metazoa; phylum Chordata; class Aves; order Passeriformes; family Pipridae; genus Lepidothrix; species Lepidothrix coronata. The sequence continues at coordinate 998,969 of NW_016690407.1, read as the reverse complement.
CCAAAATCCAAATCTGAATGTACTCAATTCAATCTGTTCCCCATGTTTAGTGTTTTCTGTGTGCATGTACTTTGACCTAAGCCTAGCTTGTAGGAAACAGTAAGTGTAAAAGCTTTTGTGGAATTTAGGCTATGTGAATTTGATCAGTGCTGTCTACCTTGGTGTTGTGTGTTCTTGCTATAGCAGGAGTCTTAGCAAAACAAACAAAAAAAATGCTGTAAGACTGTCCATTACAACCCTTGTCTTCCTCGGTGGACCTTGGACTTGTTTAGGCTTCTCCATGTATTTCAAGATGATGAAGGCATCCCTAGAGAGCTTAACATTCAAAGACTACTGCAGGTATGTGACTTACTGTTTTAAATGTAACTCCCATAAATTCCTGTTACACTGTATAGGATTTTCAATTATGAGGAGATAAGTTTCCAGACTCCACCCTGTGCTCAGTTGACTAGCTATGTTAACATGTCTTGATGTATGCAACAGAATTCAAAATACCAACCTACAAGATTCAAAATTTAAATGCCATTTGAAACTGAGAATTACTCAGAATGATAAAATTTCCTTATTAGAAATGACATCAATAATTAAGGTAATAATCTGTGTCTAAAAACACTTACAGAAAAGAGTTTATTTCATTATGTCACAAGTTGTATTTAACAGATGTTAGCTGATAATTTTCGCTGCCCATATGGAGCAACTGATACTTTAGTAGCTTTTTTTGTTAGTGCACTATGACATAAAGAGTTTGGTTGTTCTGAACATCTCCATGCAGGTGATGGGACTGTTTGTTAATAAAAGACAATCACTCAGTTGAATGGCTTCTCTCAATGTAGAACGGAGGCACAACCTGGGGACATAAAATGACGTGGTATGAACCATCATATTTTTTCTATTAAGTGGCTGAGGTGCAATAGAGGGAACATTTTATTCCGGCCTTCTATTCCTTGACATTCTTCTTAAGTAGTTTTAAAGATTCTCATGTATTTCAAGAGAAGTTACACTGAATAGAGGATGACATTTTCCCAGGGTGAAATGGGAATAAGCTTTATTCAATCACATGGATAGTCTAAACACTCAAGTAAAATTCCTTATTTCTACCACAGCTCTTCAGCCTAGAGCTAAGCTGGGCTCGACTTGGAAACTGTTCTAAGGTGTGTAAAGGAGCAAATAATGAGCAAGCCTTTGCTTTTTGTTTGACTTGTATAGATAGATGCTGGCTACCACTTGTAGGTACCTTGATATAGACACATTCAAAAAAGTATCCTAAAAGGGTAATTCAGGGGCTTAAGCACATTAATTAATAATTTGGACATTTCATCCAATGCATAATAGTCAGCGAAGACAAGTGTCTGCATTTACACCACATCTGAAGTAGGCATTCTAAATTTCGTCCTAATGTAAATGGTATTATAAAATGATAATGACATTTTGAAAGTAGCTGTTGTATTTTTGATACATATTGCCCCATGTAACAATATTACATACCTGCAACTTTCTTAGTTGTGAGATACTACATTGTAAAGATCATTTTGACTAATGCAGGTGACCAGAGCTAGATCACAAATTCCAAAATCTCTTAATGTGCTCTGTATTGCTATGTCACTTGTATAACTCCTCTTTAATTATTTGGTTTATAGGACTTCAGAAAAAAAAAGACTAAACATTGATATCAGATTATGATCAATTAAAAAACATCAAAATGAAAACTGGAGGGGAAGAAAGAAAGTGGGGCAGAGAGGAAGATTACTTACAGCAAGAACAAAAAGACCTGATCTGTCTCCCCCTGTACTCCCTTTCCTGAGTAATTAAAGCAGTAAAGTATAACAGTCAAAATGTTATATTGACTATCTAAATTAAAGTGTCTAAAAAGAAAATCTTGGTGTAATCAAAATAAACAAACTATTAAGCTGAGAAGGGTGTTTCAAAGTCACTGTGTTTATTAATCTAAAGTACTGCTGAATGTCAGCTCTCTGTTTTGTATCAATTAAATTTATTTAATTTGGCATAATTTTCCAAGGACCAGGTATCAGACATTGCTTAAACTCATAAATCTATCATTTATTATAATTTAAAAATCTAGATTTCAGAGTTCTGACATCATTTGGGAGCTTGGTGATTTTAACTGATATTACTTTGCTTCACCCCATTGACCCTTTCAACTTTTCTTAGTTCAATATGAAATAAGCTTAAAATAATGTATAGATGCACTGCAGAAGAGCTTCTTCTTTCCTAATAGTAACACAGCAGTAAAATTTTAAAAATTGTCTTCCTCTGTAATAGGTTACGTCGTGTGTTAAATTAGGTGTGAAAAAAATGTTGCAGGATATATAATTAGAATATAATTCCTTCAGTGCACGCCTGTCCAAAACTTTGCCTTTAGTATTTGCTTTTAGTGATGTGTGTGGATATACCTAGTCTAATAATCTGCTTTTTCATCATAATTGAATCTCCTGCAGCCTAAACTACAGTACATTTTATATTAACCTTTCCTAAGCTAGAAGGTAATATGGACATGCACGATGAAAGCCTATTTCTACTGCTTTAAACGAAGCCTATTTCTACTGTTTCTGCTGAACACTGAACATAACTACTACTTTGCCTTGATATTAAAATTGAAAAGTGCATGTGGAACACAGGATAAGGGCCTTCTCCGGTAGAAGGATGTAGACAGGTTTTGAATGACATGAGAACACTTCTGTGTTAAAGAGCAAATAGGCAAAACATTTTGAAGTGATGCAGTTCAGAGAATTCTGAAATACCAAATATCAGACAAAACAATAAAGGACTGAGTGTTGCCGTAAAGCGCTGTAGCAGAGCATATGAGGCAACATTTCATACTTACAATTAAAACTGGAAGTGTATGTCTCTTCAATTAAGTCAGTAGTAAGGGTTTGGGACTGTGTACGATTTGTCACCATTGATTCCAATTAAACTCAGAGATTCTCATTGTAAAGAATGGTGTATAATCAATGAGCAATTAAGAGAAGAAGACCTAGAAAGTAACTTATTGTAGTAAATCTGGTATTGGAATAGCCCAGGCACATTGCCATTAAACCACTTAAAGTACTGATAACATGCTGCAGGCGACATCATTTGTTGCTCTTTTAGCCTAGACTGTAGCGCAAATAGCTTTAGGTTTAACTTAAATTCCTGGAACAAGAAGCAACATCTGCCTGTAAACATTGGTCTGGATCTTGCATGTTTGTTCCCTATAACTGGCTACTAATAATCTTTATTATTAGTAGCTTAGAAAAGACAAATCAGGTCCTTAAGGATCCCATAAGGTAAAAGTTATTAAAGGCAGAAGATGTCAATACAGGGAGTGCCAGAGGTGAATTTAAGGACAACAGTAGCAGAAAGCTCAAATATATTAATTTGCCCTTAGCTGCTGTAATTAGTTTTTATTCCAGGACTGAGAAAAGGAAATACAGGTCAAATGAACTTCTGGCAAGAATCGTGCATGCAAACATGATTTACATAATAATTTAAGGTTGTATTGTCAAACACAATATCTCTTTGAAAGGTGTCTTATCACTTTGAAGAGTCTTTGTCATGCTGCCTGTATGCAATCTTGTTCACTTAATATATTCCTTTCTTTTTTTTTTTTTTCAATTGCTTCACTAACAGCTAATTAATCTTGTTCCTGATTTTGTTTGTTGCTGGAATTTGTACCTACCAGGTCACGAGCTGTTTCATCTTGAATGTGTAAATGTTTCCCCAGGCAAAATACACACGTGTGGAAAATATAAATATATATATATATCTATCAATATAGATTGGATTTATTGTCTTGTCACTATAATTATCCAAGTTATTTTAGGAAGTCATTCTGCAAAGTATTGTTGCATGACTAGTGACTAATTAATGACTGGAAAACCACAGTGCTGTGTGTATGCCTGGACACTTGTATCTTTTCTGTTTTCTGAGTTGTATATTGTTTTTCATGTTGCAACACTATGTAGCCTTTAAATTAGATTGCTGTGTATAACATACCTGCCCTAATTGTTACTCAAAATCTTGCTATGGAGAAAAATGAGGACATACCTCACATATGAAACAAGAAATTTATTCTTCATTTCCTGAAATCCTAAGATTTTTATAAAGCAAAACGAAGTTATAATTAGTCCAGTTGAAATTATACTAACAGCTGGAGTCCAAATTAATATCAAATAGATCCCATTGGTAATATGGTTAAAATTGTTATACCAATCCTTCCAAATAAGCTGGTTTTTTTTTTTTTCAGGTGTTATGGCCATTCTTTTGTTTCATCTCTGATCTTAAAGGAGTCGGAGTGGGGTTGCAGTGTGTTGTCAGGATAATGAATTCCTGACAGGGAGGAGGTTGAAGCTGATGATGAATTTTTTCCTTCTTTCTGAGGGAGTATATGTATTTTTCCTTTTCATTCTATTGTCTACTTGGGCCATTTTAGTGTTTTCTAATATGATTTACATCTTGCTTTTTTTTCACTGGCGTGCAACTCCATGTTATACTGCAATTTACAACACATAGTATGTTTTAGGTAGGTGAGATACTTATTCTTTGATTTGGGATTTTGCTTGTTATCCTATAGCAGTTTTTGCCCACCTCTGAAGTCTAAAGTTCATTGACAGATGACGCATGAGCTGTTTAGAGTCTTAGGGTCTCAACTCTTTGTCATTGTTTTTCAGATCATCTTTTTACACATAACAGAAGATATTACTTTTTCTTAATATTCTCAGACCATTCAGCTACAATGGCAATAAGAATTTTGTCTTATGGAAAATTCTGATTATAAGTACCAATGGAGTTTATACGCTATTTGGGAAATATACTTTTTTTTCATACATTGTAAACAGGATTTTTTTCATTGGTAGATTCCTTATTGGACTGATAAAATTATTACTGAAAATCCAGAAAGATTTTACTTCCACAATCACATAAAAAAAAAAAATCTCTGGAAATTTGAAAAAAAAAAAAGATACTTAGATTTTTTAAATATCCTACTACTGAAAATACTTATGTGTGTTTAGATAGAAGTCTGAAAATGACATTACATACAGAAAATTGACTTGAAATAGGTCATGGGCAAATCAAGTCCTCCCTACTTCAGATACATTGCTATTTGGTTTGGTATTTTCTCTGGCAGAGTAATTGCGTTTGCATACCCTTAAACACGGTCATAGTGCTAGAGGAAAAAAGTATGTGTGGTTTCTCTGTAAGGTATTCTTTAACCAGAAAATGAGAATTATGTGTGTTGACAGATTTATGTGGATTTTGCCTTGTAGCATATGGCGGTGCTGATAAGAACTTGTAATAATCTGTCTAAAGAACTCATATCTTTGCAATGCGCAGTGCTAAATGCCTGACATCCCATGCTCATTTTGAGCTTCATAGGACAAAAAGTGAAATACAACATTGGAGCTTGAATGATGGAATTCATGACACTCAGTGGCTTTTCCTGAACAAGACTGATGGGGGTGAAAAAAACCCTGCCACAACAAATTGCTTCAGTTATTTTTTCCAGTGCCTTCTCTTGTGCCAAAATAAAATGTCTTGATTTAAGTAGAGAGAATTGATTTATGCATCAAGTAAAATTATTTATGATAATCTTTTTTAGATATCTTTGGTTTAGGGACTACAATTTTCCTGGTGTCTCTGGTGCTCTCAGAATACAATTACACAAATAGTACAGCTTTGTCTTGCATAGCAATTTGTGTGCATATACCAGTGTAGTTTACCTGTTCCTCCTCTAAGGAGGGCATTCAGAAGCAACTCTATTTAAAATGTAGGCCAAGAAATTTCTGGCTTAATTCAGAAATGTGTGGCACTCATCAACAGTGCTAAACTTCAAACATTAATCTCTTATACTGTGCTACTGCACAATCATGCCAAATGTTGTAGGTAAGGGACTGTCAGAAGTTTTAGTTTAAATGTTGACTTTTTGAAGTTGTGACTTATCCACTGGAAGGGACAGAGTGGAACAAATTGTGCAGGTTGAATGATCTGCCACTTTGGAATCTCTGGACCTCTTAGAAAGATATGACTGTTTAGAAGCTGTGGAAACAATTCATGTGGCTTGGATGGCTTTTGTCTGGAAGCATGAGCAGGAGGAGGACTGAGTGGGAGTTATGGGTCAAGTGGATGTCAAGAGTTTTGTCCTTGATGATGCAAAATATTGGCCCTTACCCGAGAAATCTTCAGAACCTGTATAAACAGACTCATCTGTTTTTGTGAATGTACCAAATTTTTGTAATTTCTTGGATTGTCTGTCAGGTTCAGATCTTGTAATGAAAGGTTCTATGTTTTGGGGTTGAGTGAAGGCAAGCAGGGTTGTCATAGGTGTTTACACTTCAGAAAATCCGCTCATTCTCTATGACAGAGGAGAAAGTTTTGGATGCTCCTATGAGCTAGGGAATACACTCCAAAGAACTCAAAGAATAGTTGTGATTATTTTTTTTAACATTAAAAAGGGTGGAGCATATGAGAAAGGAAAATTTTATTAGTATATAAAGGCAATAATTTGGATAACATATGATTTATCAGTATATTGTTTTCAGTGTAGAAATCTCTCAGTTTAAGGAAACCATTTCAGTTATATCTACATTGATTTTTAGTCTGGACATGAATATACTAGTTAATATTGAAGCTGTCAGGATGTCTTCTGTAAGAATGTATTTTTAGTTTAATATAATAAAGGAGGCAATGATGTTTTAAGGGTTCATTTTGGCTTGTTTACTGGTAGTAAATAAGGAGAAACACATTTATACCCTGTGTTTGATATACATAGTCATACTATTACCACTTTAGATTACTTGTCTGTATCCTTCTCTGCATTTAGTTTATGTGACACAATTATTTAGGAATTATATTATACATGATAGCTTTTAATATTTTTAGAGTTAGCAAAACCATACATGCTATGAAAAACCAAAAAAATTCTGTATATTTGTTGCAAGGTACTGATATGCCAAGGACTACACGAAAAGATAGCCAAACTGCAGGAAATAGAGCTTTTTAAGATGCTAATCAAAAAATACCATCTTCAATAGAGACAAATTCAAATATTCCTAGGCATAATCATTCATAAACTGACTAGGGAGCTTTGAAACTGTGTACGGAGTGCCCTTCTCAGCCGGTTACACCTTGCAGTGGTTACTTTAGTCAGTTTCATCTCACTAAGGTGTTACTTAAAACAGGGTCACCAACAGGACATATTATTTTACAGTTGGTATATTCAGCACACCAAATGCAGAGGTAACACAAATTTGTATAAAGTGCACACATCACTGTCATTAGTTGCATTTTCATCTTAAGCTAGGTAGCCTGAAACCACCTGTAAGCTCAAGCGACTCTTTTCTGTTGGTACTTCAATAAGGCCCATACTCAGATGCAGACAGGCAAGTTAATGTGCAGGTTTGAGACAATTTTCTTGCGTTGGCTACATCTGCCATCATGTATGCCACAACAGATCAGTCAGCTGACTCCTTCCTATGCAGTTCTCGGCACTATGTGTTGGAAGGTCAGACTGATACTGCAGTGGGTTCACCACGGGGGACAAAGTTGTGGCTTTCTCTCTGTGACAGTGTGGACAATCTGAGCCTGGGTAGGCAGTCAGGTCAGGGAGCGTGCCACAGGTTGCTCAGTTCACAGGCTTCACTGCTTCAAAGGACAGCTGTAGAGAAAGCATCTGCCTTGGAGTACCACAGCAATAGTCACTTTTCGAGTGGAGGGAGCACCTTTCACATTTACTTGATATCAAAAATCTATGACCGATTTCGTCATCTTTAGGCCTGTGTGTTTCTAATTCTTCTTATGTGTATGGATATTTTTGTTTCATGGACTGTTTCAGGCAATAAGGAATGCCAATGCTCAATGGGTCTTTCTAGCTATGACAGAAGGGCAGAAGCAGTGACAAATAGAGCCAGCACAGAGAAACGGAATTATTAATTCAGCTTCCTTTTTTCTGACAGAGTAATTTGTTGTCCCACAATCCTAGAGAAGAGCAAGGGCCTGTGCCAATTCCAGTTGTGGGAAATATACTCTTGCAATAGAGCAGGTGTCTTTCTGAGGACATTGATTCAAGAAGAAGGAAATGGAAAGTAAGGAGATATAGGCTGTGAAGTGAATTATCAGGAGCTTGTTTTAAAGGAGGTCTGATATAGTGGAGAAAGCAGATAGCTGTATGTGTCTAAATACAGGGACTGTAATATCCTTGAATATGCCTAGTACCTCATGGGAATTCAGCAAGTGAGGAATTGTGGTAGCATTCAATTATTAACTATCCTTGTATCATTTAATCTTTACTATTACCTCTATGGTATACGTGATGATGGAGAGCATTGGGCTGAAATTCATGGGGAAAAAGCCCCAAACAATAAAACTTCTCCCACTTTAAGATATGTCTTTTGTTTTGCACAAGAATAAATTGAATAGGCTGTTACTGGAGTTTTAATAAGACCACAAACTTTCTTCTCTATGTAAAATGAAGCAGTTGATTTAGTTTATAATGATACAAACAAGAAAAGCTACTCTAAAATATATGTGATTACGAAGTATGAATTTAGTGTTGGGAAAATACACAGAATCTGATGCAGTTAGACAAAAGAGACAGGACAATAATTAAAAGACAGTACACTAATTTATTTAAAACTCAAGGGTCTACTTTCTAGCGTAAACAAATACATTCTGCAAAAGACCATCCTGAAAGGTAACTGAAGTTACCAACTAATACAAGCTTCAGCCAAGGCAAAATATCCATGCCTCTTCCAATCTCCTTGCCAGCAGGAATATGCTTTGTGCCAGAGATAGTTAATTTTGCACTAGAAATCCATGTGGGACTCCCAGCTGAAAGCAGGGGGAATGAAAATTCTGCATGTATGTGCCTCAGACTGCTGGAAATATGATGCTAGGCATTTAGATGTCAAAAAAATTGCTACTTGTTTATTGTCAAATTAAATGCCCTCAGACTAAGAGCTCATTTATAATTGAAATTTATTTTTAAAGCAAACTTCAGCAACCTCTCTGTCTGCTCTTGCCACCCATTTTAATGTCCTGAGAGAGACTGAAAGCATGTTGCAATACTAAAGAGATTTCAAACTTATGTGTTTTCAAGTAGCTATAGATTATGCTTAGATACTTCATCTCATGGGATGAATTTAAGATCAGAAAGTTTAGTAGTCCTCTACTATTTTCGTACACACACACACACAAAGTGGGAAAAAAAGGCTATTACATAATCATGGAGTAATTCAGGTTGGAAAGGACCTCTGAAGGTCATTTGGTCCAAATCCGGCTGAGAGCACAGGTCTGTGTTGTTAGTTGAAATTATTTAAGCAAAATGAGCTCAACACAACTGAAGGGCAGGAGATTTTTTTTTCCACCTCATGTAGCTGAGGTGGGTCTGAAGGTTTAAAGATCAGATACAGCTCTGATACAAACAGAGACATCTAGATTTGGATATTGAAATGTGTGATGCTTGTCTGAAATGTTAATGCAAGAAAATAAAATTTTTATTTCTTACCTACTGTCCCTGCAGAATTCATGTCTCTTTTTTTCCTGTACTTCTCTGATAGTGCACAGAACACAAACTCATAAAGGTTTCTGGTAAGTGGATGTGTATCAGACTCTTGTTTCTACTTTACAGGTGGTCAACAACAGTGGAATCCAGAAGCTCTGAGAAAGTACATTAGGCAATTCATCTAATTAGTTAGATCATCAGATAAGAAAGAGGCATATGATATAATTGATCATTCAGTGAAAGCTTATATTTATTAGATTGACTACCACTGTCCTTCATAGTAATTCCTCTGACCTTAGGGATCCTCTTGATAGAATTGACCCGTATTTCTAGCTTTTATTTTATGGTTTAATGGTCCATTTCAGCTGCTTAGCTCATAGACAGTCTTAGTGCATCATTCTAACATTCAGACTCAAGAGCTAGAATGCTCAGTAACTCCCAAGCCTGCTATAGAAATTACAACTATAACTCTATGAAATGAAGTATTAAAGCTGCTCAGGGTTTAAAGCTGCTTCCCGAACACCTTTGACTCTTTGGCTGCTTCCTGTAGCAAAGCATTGATTTTATGTGCACAGCAACATGGCACAAGCACAGCTTTTTGGGATGCAGATATCTCCACCAGCTTTTGGGTGATAGAAAGAGATACAAAAGGAGAAAAGTTGTACAAAATAAAAAGGAAAGGGTAAACTATCCAATTAGTTTCTAAAAAAAAAAAATAACTTTAGCTGTTAAGTCTGTCACTTCAGGCTTTTCAAAACACCTTTATTTATAGTATTATACATGCTTTAGCAGCCTTATATGGTTGCCTAATTGAAATAAAAATAATTCTAGCTGATTTAACAGCTACTTAATTTTCTTTAAAGAAAACCAAACCAAAAAAGTTTTCAAATTTCTGCTATAACTTCTGAAATGTAATACTTCAATAAATTAATTAATTTTTTCACTTCTTTCAAAGTTTTATGATGCTATAATGCAAAAGCAGCCTGCCTGGTCTAGTCTATCATATTAAGCTAGATGATTCCAGTTGCTAACGGAACCTTGGCAAACAAAGAACCCCTGGAAAATTCAGGCAAAGCAAATAAGATCAATGAGAGAGGTGGAAAATAATTCTATAAAGGCACGATTTATTAGTAATGTAGTTGGGGGAATGGGGAAAACAGATGAGCTGTGGTCAAAAAGAAGCAGTTAAAGCAACTGAAACTAGTAAAGAAACAGTGGAAATTAAGAAACATGGAGAGAAAGAGATTCAAATGATTTTTGAATACATATTTTTTCTCAGTGAGACTTTACTGAAATTATCCCAGTGATGAAGTTTAATATTGCTATCAGGGCATTAAAAAATATTTGACTTTACTAGGATTATTGTTTTTAAATTAAAGACTTCAAGTCTGTCATACAGACCTTGTGAAGGTCATTATAGTTTGAATGATATCAAGGATTTTTCTGTATCAAAGGTCCTGGAAACAATAGAAATCATGTCAAGGATAATTACAAATTTGTTTTCAGTGCACCTGGAGACAGCTCTATTGTGTGAAATGACCCCCAAAGAAAAGGAGCGGTGACTCAGTGAGGGCACTCTTAGAGATCAAAAAAAAAAGAAAAAAAAAAAAAGAGAAAAAAAAGAAAATCAAATCCAAAACCCCACCAGAACAATTTTCAGTATATATTCCTAAAATCTCTGGCATGAGTACCTGGATAAATTATACGGATTGAATGAAAATTCTCATTTTTGTAAATTTTTGAGAATATAAATATTTTTTCCTTTAAATTTTATCTTAGTCCACTTTCATGGTAACTTGCTGAAACTTTTCCTTTCCATTGTAATAGATCAGAGATGTACAATAGCTGAGAGATTCTCTTTAGCAGCTCTGCTAATGAGACAGCATCTGCTAAACCCTTTTACATGACTATTTTTGATCATATGACTATCCATCTTCATTTTGTTTTACATTATGAGGTTGACAGTTTGACATAATTCAGCATCATCACCTTCTCAAAGGAAGGATTTCCTGAGAGTACACAAGATCATTCACCTGGTTTTTTTCCAGAAAATAAAACCTTTAGATGAACACCAATGTTAGGCTAAGGAGTAAAAAGCAGTGGAAAAGAGTCATCAGCCTTAATTTTTGTTTCTATGGTCTGAAATTGAAGGGAGGGTTCAACAGAAACAGAAGAGAGGGGTCACAGTCTGCCTTTTGGTTTGGGGAATACCTGAATCCAGAAATTTGGTATTTAAACCCATTGTTAACAGAACAGGACGAAGTTTCCTTCTTCCTTCCCCTTTCTTAGCAGGCCCTGGTCTTATAAAGCATGTTTCTTTTTTCTTTTCACTGTGTCAGTATTTAATTTCATGGCCAATGAAAAGTTACAACTCATTAAATGCTATGTACTTAGCATTTATCATGAAATGTCTTTCTTTGCATTACCGATATAATGAGACAAACACAACTCCAAACTGTAGATGAATTGGAAGTGACCTTATTTGTAACATATGAAGTTACATGTGTTTCAACATTCATAAAAAAAAACAAAAAATATTAGATATTTTGGTTTTGGTTTTATTAATGTATAATGAATTCAATGAATCTACTCAATGAATTCAAAATAGGTTCATTTCATTCACTGAATTTAAATTTTCCTTGTTGCAGCTTCTCTGTCACTTCCCTCCTGTTCTCTTTTTATATGTCCTGTTATGTCCTAGTAATGGATAACTTAGATCTTAGGGTCTCCTTTTGTGTGGTTGTTGGGGTTTTTTTCCCTGAGTCACCTTCCTTGTTTTCTTTTACACTTCTATTGAACTGGTAATGTCAATACAGGAATTTTACTTAAAGTAATTTCTTAAATCATTTAGTGTTTTTGTTCCACTTGCTAAGGCCTGTCTAAATCTGTTACAAGCACAATCACTTAATGCTTCTTTTGCATTCTTCTTGATTCTCATTCAATTCCTGTCCTAAATTCCTAGATAGAAGTTACTCAGTTATTTTGTTATTGTGGAATATTTTGGTTGTTTTCACTTATAGTAACTTTTTTTTAATGCCCTAACTCAGGGGTGTAGTTATTCTGTTCCTTAAGCCTGAGTACTAAAGTGATGAGAATGATATAAGAACAGGATAGAGTTAGCCATTTGCTTGGTTCAGTAAGTGTATGTAGTCGGTTGACCCTGCACATTAGCTGACCCATTAAAACCACTCTCTGCCTTCCCTCTGCAAGTGGACAGAGGAGAGAAAAGAAACAGCAAAAGATTCATGAGTTAAGAGCTGGGAGAGGGCACTTACTGATCACCATCACAGGCAAAACAGACTCAAAGTGGGGATATTAATTAAATTTATTACTAATAGGATCAGAGCAAAAAAGTGAGATGTACAATAATCTTAAAAACACCTTCCCCCTCCCCTTCCTTCTTTTGAAACTCTACCTCCTACCCCCCAGCAGTGCAGGGGGACAGGGAATGGGGGTTACTGTCAGTTGTTGTTTCTACTGCTGCTCAGGGAGAGGAGTCCTTCCCCTGCTCCCATTGGGTCCCTCCCATGGGAGACCGTCCTTTATGGACCTCTCTGGTGTGAGTCCATCCCACAGGCAACAGTTCTCCATGAATCTGCTGTCCCATGGGTCACTTCTCCATGGGATGCACTCCTGGAACAGTCTGCTCCAGTTTGGGTCTCGCACAAGGCCACAAGTCCCACCAGGGAAAACCTGCTCCAGTGTGGGCTCCTCGCTCCGTGGGCTGCAGGTCCCTGGCAGGACCCTGCTCCATCTTGGGCCTCCCTTGGGGTTACAGCGCCCTTCAGATATCCACCTGGTCCAGTATGGACTTCTCCGTGGGATGCAGGTGGGTCTCTGCACCCTTATGGTCCTCCATGGGCTGCAGGGGCACAGGTGCTCCACAGCTCCACAGCTCCACAGCTCTGGTGCCTGGAGCACCTCCTGCCCCTCCTTCTGCACTGACCTTGGTTTCTACTTTGTTGTTCACATGTTCTCACTCAGCTCTTCCCTTGCTGAAATTTTCATCTGTGCAATAACTTTCTATTCTTAAATGTGTTGTCATGGAAGCGCTGCTATAATTCCTAATTGGCTTGGCCTTGGTCAGTGGCAGGAAGCCGTCCTGGAGCTGGCAGGCATTGGCTCCACCATATAGGGGAAGCTTCTAGCAGCTTCTAATAGAAGCCATCCCTGTAGCCCCCTCTGCTACCAAAACCTAGCCACAGAAACCCACTACAGTGTACCTGCCTGATTTTTATTACTTTTTTTTCTAGTTTTCTGGAAAGTTCATTCTGGAAGATGTGACTTTCTATGAGTACTACTTTATAATAATATTCAAAAGTTACTGTAGCTGTCTATTGCTACAGATTTCTTTCTCATTGCAGGTAAGATATTTTTGGTGCATGTACAGTGCAAACTTCAATATAGGAAGCCCTAGTTAGCTTGGCTACTAGAACAGAAAGCAATTTAAATGATTTATCGTAATGGAGCTGTATAGTGCTGCGTAGTTTATTGTGCATACTTGTAGTTCACTGTGGGCTAGAGTCCCTGAAAGCCAATGAGTGAAATTTATGCATCATTTGAGATCCTCAGATCTCTCATTTGCTGCCTAACTTAACAAAATATCTAAATTTCCTCTGAGTACTGGTACAGGTATTGACTAACTGTTCAAATGCTCGTTCAGTCTGCCAAATTGCTGAAAGCATATCCATATGCCAATGTACTTGCTGACCTCTCTGAGTACAATTTCTTTACTCCTCTGTTTATGAGATCTCAGACCAGGCCCACAAAAGAAAATCAGGACTAGAAGGGACTTTATAGGTCTATGTGAGTGGTGCCTGCAAAGGAATATATTTTCATAAGTATATCAAAGCCCATCTCAACAGTACTTTTCACACTTCCCTTGCCATTCCTTTCTGCCCAAGCCCCACTGAAAAGCTGCTTGAGGGCTTCTGATAAGTACCCCTTAACAGTTTATTCATAGCTGTATTTGTGCCAACAAGTTCCTCTATTGAAGTCATTATTCTTCCTCCTCAGTGTATATCTCCTTAAGTATTTTACAAAGAAGAGTTAAATTGTACCTTAGCCTTCATTTTGGTCAATGAAAAAATCTTGAGGTCTTTTAGTCCTCTTTGCTATGATAGCCTTTTCATTTTCCTTACCATTTTAATAGCTCTTACTTAATTCTCTTCCTTTTTATTTAATGTGTCTTAAGCTTGTCAGTCACCATAATCTCAGTGATGATGTACCAGTATTGCATTTGCCCTTTAGATAGTTGTGTCACATTAATATCCCATTACTTAACCTATAATCAACAAATATGATCAGGTCCTTCTGCTTTCATATGGTGGGAATGTTACTCCATTCACTACTACCTTCTGTGCTCAACCTGTGAGTCAATTGCTCACCCACCACATGATGTGTTTATCCAGCTGTGTACTCTTTCTGTGTCCAGAAAAATACTATAAAACACAGTAATAAAAGCTTTATTGAAATCCAAAACCATGACATCAGCTGGCTTCCCCTGATCAGCTAGGTGGGTTACCTTGTCATAAACATCGGATAAGCAGGACTTTCCTCTCATGAAGTTGTCCTGGCTGTGACCAATGAATGTTTTGTCTTTCAAGTGTTTTTCAATATCTCCCAGAATAATCTTCTTCATAACTTTACCAGGCACCGAAGAAGTGAGACTGACAGTCCTGTAGTTTTCAGAGTCCTCCTTCTTGCCCTTCTTGAAAATCCAGACAATGTTGGCCAGATTCTAGTCAGCTGGGACCTATCTGGATTCCCAAGACCACTAAAAATCAGAGAGAGAGACTTTGTGATGACATCAGCTAGTTCTTTGAGAATTCTGGGATGAATCTCATCAGGCTCCATAGATTTGTAGGGATACAGCTGGAACAGCAGATCCCACACAATTTCAGGATCAACTGGGAGATGATCATTCTTGCCATTATGGTCCTCCAGCTCAGGGCACTGAGGACCCTTTGGTCCCTACTCTATGTTGAAGACAGAGGCAAAGAAAACATTAAACACCTCTGCCTTGTCTCTGTCCCTGTTTGTGAGGCAGCCATCCTCATCCTGTAACGGGCTGATGATATTTCTATACTGCCTATTGCCATTAATATATTTGAAAGTACTCTTTTTATTGTCTCCCACATTTCTGGCAGCTTCAATTCCATCTGAGTTTTGGCCACACGAATTTTCTCCCTACAGTGGCAAGCAGCATCTCTGAATTCTTCCCATCACTGGACCTTGCTTCCACTAGGCATACACCTTCCTTTTTTTGCCTTATTTCCAAGAGAAGAGCCCTGCTCAGCCAAGCTGGCCTTCTGCCTTGCCTGCTTGGTTTCTGACATTTCAGAATTGCCTGCTCCTATGGCCTTAGGAGGTGATGTTTAAAAAGTGACCAACACCGATGGTCCCTGAGCAGCTTGAAGTCTGCTCTTCTCATGTCCAGAGCTGAGGTTTTGCTGGCACTTTTCCTTCAGTTAACAGAGATTTTAAACTTGATCACCTTGTGGTTACTGTGGCCAAGATGGCCATGAATCTCAGCTTCAGTCATGAGATCCTCTTTGTTGACAAGCAAAAGATCAAGGAGGGCATCTTTCCAAGTCCCTTAGGACCTGTTCCATAAAGCTGTAGTCCATGTTTTTCAGGAATCTTCTGTCTCGAGTTGTACCAGCTGTGTAATTCTCCCAGTTAATTTATGGCAAGTTGAAATCCCCCATCAGGACAAGGGCAGTTGACTTGGAAGTGTCCCTTAGTTCCTCAAAAAATAATTTGTTTGTGCCATCGTCCTGGCTTGAGGTCTATAGTAGACTCCCGCAATGACATCCGTATTCTTTGTTTGCCCCTTGATTCTTACCCAGAGGCTCTCAACTGTGCCATTGCCAACTGTGAGCTCCATACATTCTAACCCTTCTATTACATACAGTGCTCTTCCACCTCTTCTGGTCTGCCTATGCCTCCTGAAGAACCTGTAACTGTCCAACAGGGCACTTCAGCCACAGGACTCTTCCCACCAGATTTCATTTATGCCAGTGATGTCAAATCTCTGAGACTGGACCAAAGCATTGAGCTCCTCTTGTTTGTTTGTTCCTCAGTGCATTGGTGTAGAAACATTTAATTGTAGCCAACACCTCACGAAGCAGATTGAGGGATCCCATTACAGCTGATTTATATTTTGCAGTTCTTCAGATTTCTTCTCCCCTTATGGAAGCCAATCTGAAAATACATGCTCTCTGCCCTTCAGCTTCATTTTTCAGTTCTTCCACAGTTCTGGGATGGAGTTCACCTTGTAATTGTGAGTAATTCATAAACACTTAGTTCCTTGAGATCTGTTTTCACTTCTATTTCGATGTTTTTAGGGGTTTTTAATATACACTTTTATTTTTCTTACTGTTATCTGCAAGGTCAATGTCATGCTCTGTTAAAAACTGAAGAAAACTATTTATTTAGTTATTAAGCCATTAATTATACTTAGTCTCCACCTCTTTATGGTGTCTTCTTTTAGATCTCATAAAAACAAAGTTATGTGTCTTTACTACCCAAGGTCATTCATAGCTGGGTAGCTGAGAATGAGTCACTGCCTCTCAATGTCGCTCACAGAATCAAAGTCTAATTGAGATTGGAAGGGGCTTATGGAAAACATCTGGTCCAACTCCTCTGTTCAAGTGGAGATGCCATTCGGTTGCTCAGAACCATGTCCAGATAGCTTTTGAGCATCTCCAAGAATTGGGACTCTAGCACCTCCCTGGGCAACCTGCTTGGTTACCCTCACCGTGAAAAAGTGTTCAGAGGGAACCCCTTGTATTTCAGCATGTGCCTGATGCCTCTGGTCCTGTCACTGGGCACCACTGAAAAGAGCCTGGCTCTGTCCTCTTTGCACCCTCCCTTCTGATGTTTATAGACACTGATGAGATCCCCTTGAGTTTTCTCTTGTCTAGGCTGAACAGTCCCAGTTCTTAGTCTTTCCTCATAGGAGATATTCCCCATTCCCTTAATCATCTTACTGGCCCTAGACTCGACTCAGTCCAATAAGATGATATCTCTCTTGTACTGGGGAGCCCAGAACTGGATGCACAGTTCTCCAGGCATGGCCTCACCAGTGCTGAGTAGGAGGAAAGAATCATCTTCCTAAATCTGCTGACAATGCTCTGCCCACCGCAGCCCAGGATGCCATCTGCCTTCTTTGCAACAGAGGCTCGTTGCTGACTCCAGCAGGACCTCAGGTGCTTTTCTGAAAAGTTGTTTTGCAGCCAGGCAGGTCCCAGCGTGTGCTGGTGCATGGTTCTACCTTTCAACATCAGACTTTCTCCATATATTCCGTGTAGTGCCTGGCCTCTCAGCTCATGGCTCTGACTCAGCTGGAGAGAAAGTTGTCTAAAATTTGAATTTGGCAATAGCTTTGATAGCTCTGTCCCAATAAGAATCCAGTCTCAGATTTTA
Organism: Lepidothrix coronata; assembly: GCF_001604755.1. Taxonomy (NCBI): domain Eukaryota; kingdom Metazoa; phylum Chordata; class Aves; order Passeriformes; family Pipridae; genus Lepidothrix; species Lepidothrix coronata. The sequence goes on along the minus strand of NW_016690407.1, from coordinate 981,043 downwards.
ATGTGTGTCTTGGTCATAAAAGCAGCTTAACTGTACAGCTGGATCTTTAAAAAATTGAAATGTGTATTTACTCTTACAGCTGGACAAACCAAAATTAGTGCTAAATTAAGATGTTGCTCCTGTGACTTTCTAGTTATTTTTTTCCCCATTTTTGGTAAACTTGCAAGTTCAAGTTTCTGTTATTTCCAGATATCTTAAAAGTAAAGGTTTAGTGCTGATAATACCAAAGTGTTTGAAAAAGTAGCTATCTGTAGAAGCAAGAAACAAGAAGTAACAACACAGATTTGACCTCACAAGAAACGTCACCTAATCATCTCCTTTCAGAGATTGAGGGACAATTATTATATTAATAATTAATATTTGATTACAAGCTTCTGTTTAATTTGGGGGGGGGGTGCGGGGAAGAAGATAAAAAAGGCTACTTTGGGGAATTTTCCCCCCTTATTACTTTTCTCTTTCATATAAAGGTGCCTGGGTCACTTATGCTTTTAAAAATGGACATTTTGCCCTCTAGTGGTTTCTTTCAGTTACAAAATGTTCGGGGAAAACCTATTTCATCAGCTAGGAATGCTTGGTTTTATTTTAATTTTTAAACTGTGCACACTAATTCATCCACTTAGATTCTAGTGTGGAAATGCAAAGTAAAAAAAAATTAAGATTGTTTTGAAAATGCTGGTATTTTTTTTCTTTTGTCTGTGTGTACTGATGCACTTTTAAGACTCCATCTTTAAAAACAGTGTCTTTGGGTTAAATTTTTTTCACTTAGATTGTTAAGGGGAAGTTAAAGTCACTGGACTTTAATTTGAAAGTAGTTTCAAGGAAATTATTTTGCTTTTACTTCAAAACAGTAACACTATTGACATTATGGAGAACATAATTTGCTGCTTTATTTAACAAAAAAAGTAATGAAAGCTACATAATAATTGAAGCTGTAATATACTTGCTAGAGCAGCATATATCTGCTGCAAAAATTTTCTTTGATTCTGTAACAATGATCCAATTATTTTTATTTGGCACATGACTTGTGGGTAGATAGAATGGATTTCTTTCAAATTTATTTGAGAGCCTTAGTCATTGCTTTGGTGCTCTGGGAGTATGATAATGAACTGCTACCATTTATATTTTAATTCTTGTGACTCCAGCATAGTGGTTTTCTTTTGCAATATTTTTATCTATTTTTATTATGTGAAGTTTTGCTGAAGTGAATGGCATGTTGTCACCCTTAATTTATTTGGAGCTCTGCAAAGGAGGAAGAATACTGCATAAAATACATAATATTCTTATGACAGATAAGGAAGAATACTAATTAACATGCTTGGTGCAGCACCAATTGAGATTAAAAATGCATGGTACTCAGGGTTTTTCTGTTCAAGATAACCTAAAAATAAACATTTAGGAGATACTACAAAAAGCCAACTTCAATACAAAGTTTCATTGCATCTCTCAATGCAAGTGTTTCCTGATTGCAAAAAGTTAATGGATTAGCTCTTCCAATTCTCTGCCACATGGTTCCCAAAATATTCAGTTTAACTAATCCCTGAAAGTAACCATTGATGGATTGATGATACTTAGCATTTTCAGAATGATTGGATGAGAATAAACCTGAGTTAGGTGATGCTACAAACCAAAAACTGTAACAAAAGTACAACTAGACTCTTCCTACATCATAATCAAACAAATTTCCATAGATGAAAATATCCTGAAGAAAAAACTTATTTCATTTGTGCTCTTAAGACTTTGCAATAAATGAAAATGTCAGACTATGCCTTCCAGTGCTCTATTTTTACTTGCAAAATGTTTGTTTATAAATATTTATTTATTAAACCCTTTTCCTCCAGTCTAAAATCTGTGAGAGTGTATCACCCAAAACACTCCTACTTTATGAAATAGTCGAATTTTTTCATAGAAAATCCCAATTTTACGAGAATAATGAAGTTTTTACAGAAAAGTAATAGAGAGATCTTTCCATAAACAATGTAATTTTGAGTACTGGTATACAAAGATAGCACAGAGGAGCCACCAAGTAATGAAAATTGTTCTTGAGTCTTTTAGCTACTTCAACCCTGAAGAATAAGGGCTGTGTGTCTGCCAAAGTGGCATGAGCAACTATAGCATGACTCAGGAGAAAGTTAGGCTAAGAATTTCTATAGTTCAAGGCTAATCTCCTTAGGAAGTTGAGAAAAATGTATTAAGATCAGAGAAAATATCTCTACAGCTTATTTTTAAAAGCAAATTTTTTAGTACCAAAATGTTTTAAAAAGCAGCAGAACTTTTACAATAAGGACCAGTGGAAGAACAGGGATAGAAAGAGTTTGTGTCAGAATGAAAGAGAAAATAATGTAGTATTTCCTAATTAATTGTAAACAGAATGTTCATAGAATCATAAAATATGCTGAATTGGAAGGGACCCATTAGGGTCAGCAAAGTCCAGGTCCAGGCCCTGCACAGGACAGACCTAGGAATCACACCATGTGCCCGACAGCATTGTCCAAATGCTTCTTGAATTCAGACAGACTTGGTGCTGCGACCACTTCCCTAGGGAGCCTGTTCCAGGAAATTTGGTGAAATCTGGGTGATTGCAGATATCTAACCTAAATTCTAAACCCTGACTCAGCTTCATGCCATTTCCTTGAGTCCTATCACTGGTCATGAGAGTGAAGAAATTGGTAGAGAATTTTCTTCTCTCTGTAGCTGGTTCTTCGATTTCTTGCTGCCATTTTGTTGTTTTATTTGGTTTGGTTGGTGGGGTGGGAAAGGGCAAGTGGTTGCTTTTTGTATGTATTCAAGAGCACCTTTTTTCCCAAGGTTCTTATGATCTTAATTGCCATTGCTGATGATGCTCCAGATTATCTATGGTAGACATTGCTGATAGTCAGGTGGACTCTGCTGTTCGACATTGTGTGCCATGTGTGAACAAGGTCTCTGTCTAGAGCTGCAGACAAACTTGGCTGCTCCAGTGTTTCGCCCAGAACTACCTGTTTTGTCTTCCTATGGAAGGCTCCTGCCCCTGCAGCAGGAATGAATGAGACAGTTCACTGAGCCTCAGGTCACTGATTTATGGATTTCTTCTTAAGAATTACCACTGAAAATAGATGCTAATAGAAGAGGCTGTTAAACATGGTGGCTGTGAGATGAATAGTATTCTCATAACTTCAGATGTGATGCTGAAGTGTAGGGGACATTTTGAGGTGTTTATCAGTTCAGTACCACTGCTTGGTCTCCCTGGAGTCAGGAGTCCAAGTCTCCAAAACCAGACCTGGAGAAACTCCAGTGACTCAGGGATCAGAACACATGCAAGGTCCCTGTGAATGCTGCATTGAAGTCAAGGTTAATAAAAAAGATTTATTTTGGACAGGCTGGCTTACAGATTAAAAATGCCATAATTCTGATGTCAATAAAAGCAATTTTTTTAAGCATCACATAAGATAAACTAGTGAGAATTTTTGTTTAAATTTTTTTTTCATCAAATTGGTTCCCTTATCCCTAACTCCTACTTGTAATTATTAACATTATAATTTGTTTCTTTCTTTGTGAATATTTTAACTGCACAAAGTATTTCCAGTTTTCTTCCTTTATATGTAGTACAAAAAGAAGCACCAAATCAAAAATGAAAATTGTATGTCAGTTTTGTTCCTCATGAAGAGAACCATAAATCTTATGAATTGTTGTCATATGCTGTAATATACTCATCAGTTAGTGATTGTTAGGTAGATTAATCAGATGGTGTTACTGTTCAAAAATCCTATTGCAAATAGTCTAAATCACATACTGAATATTGAAAATTATATCATTATGGTCATTTAAACTGCAACTAAAAATAATTAATTTATCTCAATCAAAGCAAGTTTAATAAACAGAAGAACACATCAAACTTAATTTTATTTAGTTTTTCTTCCTCTATTAAATTATGCTAGAGCACTAAAATATGCCCTAGGGAACAATTCCTGTAGGTTCATAAAGACTAATATTATATTTCAAACTTTTATATCTATGTCATATGAATATCTAGATAGAGGATAAACAGCATTTGAAAAATTGCCTGAAAACAGCAATCCATCATGTTTAGGGAGAGTTTTCTTCCAGTTTGCTATGCTAGCATTTTTGCTATAGTGTCAGTGTTCTTAGGAAAAATGGGATTGCCTAGAGACAATCTTGCATTATTGTAGGAATTTCAGCCAATCTAAAGTGCTTTTAGAATGAAAGTGCAGTAAATTCTGGAAAATATTTTTTCTTTTCACTGCACCTGCAGCTATTACATGGTGCTCTGTGGTTGTAGTTCTGACATCCTTCTAGCCTCTATAAATGCAAAAAATATTGTCTTCAAAAGTTTTAATTCATTAAACTAGCTAAATAAAATAAAAGTTTCTTTCTTTGTAGGGTTTTAGTCCTTTCAGAACTACACAATGCTTTCGTACTTTTGAGTTGCTGCACCCATCATCCTCTCCCTCACCCAAGGTTTCATGGCTGCTTAAGATACCAGAGGACCATAGTTCTTGCTTTAATTGGTCTCGGGGACTTCAGATTCAAAAAAGATTACCTGCAAATGATACTCAACCAGGCTTAGCAACCTCCAAAGAGAACTTGAGTCCTAGCTCCTAACAGTGAGATGTGCTTGTGAAGAAAAGAAACGCCAAACTGAGTATTTCTGATTCCCTTCCCCACTCCAGAGGTTATAGACCTGAGCCAACTCTGCAAGCACATATCTTCACCTACCCAAGCCACAGCCCCAAAGGTGGGATCTCTGGAAATAGTGGACTGTCGTGTTTCCCTCATTAATGATTAGAGGATAATGAAAGGCCTTTCCCAGGGAGTTGAAAATCCCACTGAATATGCTTCTCAGCCACAAAGGATTCAGACCTTGCTGCATATCGTTTTAGTATTAACTTTAAAATATGTTTGAATGATTTGAGATGACAAATTGTACAACAGAGTGTGAGGTGATGCACTTTAGCATTCATAACAACATTTGTGTGTCACCTAAAAGACTCAGGGAGAAAAAAACCTCCAGGGCAATTTAAGTAGGAGGTAAGATAAGGGAAGGTTTTAATGAAGCCTCTCAGGCTCTGAGAATACAAACCATGCGCGCGCCCTGACCCACGAGTTACAACTTTTATAATGATGTCCATCCAATCCCTGTTCATCCATGCTCCGGCCTTTGCCCCATTCCACCCCTCAGGAATCGAGTCTGGGGGAGTTTTGGGACCCCCTCTTCCTCATCTTCATCTTCTTTGGAGCACGTACAGTCCTTGGAGACTTTCGGAAGTCCTAAGTGATATCTTGTTGTCCAGGCCAGGGTGCAAATGTTCTTAAACAAAATGAAGGCCTACCTTGAAAAAGAGACTAAATATGTTATTGGAATTTAGGGGGAATTGATATGAAATGGGGTAATAGGGTTGGATATGTGTAACTACTATGCTAAAGTGTAAGGAATATAATAAATGCAGCTACATTTAAAACCTACATTCACTACATAACTACTTCGAAAACCTATAAAAAGTAAAAAGTCAAAAACTCCAAGGCAACAGTGCAGTAAGCCCCTCAAAGGAACATAAGAATATAGAGTAGATTAAGCTCATAGATTAGTAACTAAGAGTGTCTGCAAACAAGAAAATAGCCAATTAAAACTTAAATTTTGTCAGATTAGGTACTTAGATTAAAGAAGGGAAAAGTCACTATAATGGTATGATATTGTCTAGTTAGTTATGTTCAAGAAAGATAAATTGAGCATCTGAGTTCAAGACAGGACTGGCAAATTTCCCATTAGATTCGACAACCTACAAGAGGGAAATAGAAATTAATTATTTGTTTTTTTTTAGACCAGCACAGTGCAGGCTGAGTCAGGATAAATTTGTTGCCTGCAAATACCTTGAAACAGTATGACAAAAAGTTAGAGGATTTATTGAATTAAGGACCATATTTTCATGAAAAAAACCATGTACATATTTTATTTGAACTAGGCTTGAATCTGTGGCTCCTTGAGAGCAGGGCATTTGCAGCCAGCTCAGGTCATGGAAAAAATTGCATTTTGGATGACCTGTCGAACTCTGGCTTCAACCTCTATTTCACTAGGCATCCACAGGGAAAAAAGGAAAAAAGTCTGAAGGTTTTAAATTGTTAAGAACTCTCATTTTCTAATGAGACTTACTGAGAAAGTGATCTACTGGATTGACCACCTCACTCCCTCTACTATGTGTTTCCATAATGTTTTGCAGATCACTAACAGCAGCTTGTTCTTGCCCGTCTTATGGTATGGCAGATAACATTTCAATTTAAGTGTTTCAAGCTCCTTCAGATCACAAAGGTTTCAGGGGCTCTGTATATGAAGGGATGCTATAAGTGGTTGTCAACTCCAGCAACACCAAGCTCAGGTTTTCCTCCTGCCCAACCCAGGAGCTCAGAGATCTGGGCACTCAGTCACAGGCTGAACTGTTTGACCTCAAATTGTTAGAAAGATAAGTGCATATTACAGAGATACAGGCACACTGACACACACACAGGGCATGGACACTGATTGGCACAGACAAGGTGTTTCTTAAGCAGCATCTCTGTGTAAGACATATTAGTGCTGTAGCTCCCTAGTGGGGAGCATGTACATTGCACTCACTAGATGCACAAGCACACATATATTTTGGGATCCCCCAAGCACCAGCATGGCCACTCTATTCACCCAATACCTTTGCCTGGATACCTCTTGCTGTCCCATAGGTCCGCTATTTGCCTGCCAGTCCAACCTGGTGCTTGCTGCCCCCAGACACTTGTTGCACAGGTACTCCACACTGGCAGGATCTCCCAAATACCAGCACACAGATCTTCCACCCTACTGATAACTCTGTCAGGAACATTCTATGGCCTTCTGCTCACCAGCTGGTCAAGCTTGGTGTTTGCTGGTGCATACACACGCAGCCTTGTTCCTTCCTGATCCCTTTACCCGTCACTTTCTTTTGTTAGTTTTGCATACTCCCACAGAATCCCCTCAAATATCTCAAATCCACGTTTTTAACTCGTTTCCCACCTCTTGTCTGTTACAAAGTCCGGGTCAGCCCTTTCACTAGCTGCACTTGTAGTTTCTTAACAGCTCATTGTTTAGTGATGGGAGATTTTTGACATTTTCTGTTATCCCTTGCCTACTGGGTTTGTGTTTCTCTGAGGTCTTGTTATTGCATACTCCCTTACTTTTTGGTTGCAAAGGTCTTTGTTTAAGTAACCATAATGAAGCAGACACCTTCTGCTTATGCTTGTATTGTGCTTGGGGTTATTTCAGATGGATGTTTTGATACGCAGAATCTCTGCTGATAATCCTTCTTTGTGTGTCATGGATTTGAGAGCCTTTTTCTGGTCACTTAGGATAAAATACTAAAATTTCCATGGGTAACTGTGAAAAGTGTCATTAGAGATATTTAACTCTCCCACCCATCTGCTTTAGAAATAAAGAAGATCAGTAGCTCACAATAAGCATCATTAATGGGCAATGAAATATGATCACCTACACTATTAAATGCTCTTGAACGCTTCTTGCATGCTTTTAGCTTGTCTCAGTATTTTCTCAAATCATACTGAGACAAAGCCAAGAAGTGCTTTAATTTTGACAGCTCTAGTTTTGAGTGCCAGAATAGTTAGATACCAGTATGGATGTATTCCATGCCTTTTAACATTCATACCCAGGACTCTTCCTGGCCAAATTTAATTTACTAGAGTGAGCCTTAGAGATTTTATAGTGGCACCTGAAACTCAAGATTAGTTAAAGGAGAGTCATTTAGCTCTCGATTCCTTGAAAACAGTAATTTGCTGTTATTTTAGTCACTCTTGGCTGTCTGACCCAACCGCATGGTGCTGGTGGATATGACACAGAACTAGCGGAAGATCTGCAGTCACCTGGAGTAGCAGCAAGAACCCAGTTAAGATATGCTGGGACATCTCACATGATGCTATTCTGTTTAGGCAACTCAATCTCACCCCTATCACCTCTGTTCCCAGTCATACCTACGATGTAACTTACTGTGTGCAGTTTCATATTGCTGATGAGGTCAGAGAACAGACATTTTGGTAATGTCCAGGTAAATCAGAGCAGTCCAGCCAGTGGCCCACAAGTCAGATCTTACATATGGGCAGGGTTGTCTGACAGTATATATAATTTCTATAGCATCTGTGGAAGCTGAGGTACTTTTCTGCATGAGATGTCATTAACAGCATTACTACAGATTGTGGTGGCTCTGTTGTTCCTGCTGATATGCGACATAAAACAGAAAAGTGATTGGATCACTCTAGTACAGGGGTTGGGAAATGGGGCTTTATCTCATAGTGAAGATACTTATTCTCTTGTTCACCACCCTGTATAACCCCAGCCTCAGAGCTACGAATACAACCAGGAGTTTTATTTTAAAAATATACAACGCTCCAAAAACTCTTGAGGTAGCATAAAGAGAAGACACAGCACATGTTTTCTTAGGAGATACTTTTACTGCTAACTTTAGAAAATAAGGGAGAAAATAAGAGATCTTGGCAAAAATTTAAAGGGGTAATGTACAACCAAAATAGAGCATTCCACAAAACTATAACTTTGCACATGTTAACCCACAGAACTTAACAAAATCCAATCCATTTGGTCCCAAGTTACCCAAAATATTAGGAAAAGAGATTAAGAGAAGAAGAAAGAGAGAAGAATAAGAGAAAAATAGCTACCACCAGACTGTGCAAGTCCAGCTTCTGCATGGTCAGGTAGCAGGTCTCAAAAAAAATGGAGCCATGTGTTGCTTTTTTTTGTGCTTTGGTCCCCTGTGACAACCCTCCCAGACAGGACTTCTGGCCTACTGGCCACTCTGGGGCTCCAGAGCAGGGTGAGGGGTGATATTGCCAGGCAATCTAAGGCTGGGTTAGGGGCTTCAGGGATGTGGTGTGGGCTATCCTCCTGGGCTACTTTTGCCTGACAGCTGGTCTGAGGTTACCCAGTGAGACTGCAGGGACTGCCTTGTGGGATATGGCATTACCTCACCCCCATGAAATTTGACTCATCCTTTACCACCACCCCCCATGCACTCTTGAGTTGGTTCTGACCCAATAATTATTCCAGTGTCTCACATACCCTCACGCTGATTTAATCAGTGCCTCTTCCACTATTCCCAGCAACACTGTAAGACAAGCATGCCTATGAGAATGCTCAAGCGTTAAACATCTTAAGTTAAACTTATTTTTGTAGTTATGTTTCACTTAATAAATAAAATTGCTTCAAGATTTATGGTAGAATGAGTGAGACCCATATTAATTTGTATTTGTGTCTTTTTCATGTTGACATTGATGATGCAATTCCTAATATGTATTTTTCTAAATAGTACAGTTACATTGACTATAGCAGCGACACCAGCTGGTGTGCCAAAGTGAAAAATATGTTTTCCTGTTTTGGCTTTGTCTGAGTAAGTCTATATAAGCAATTGTATTCTTGAAGCAGATTTCATAACAGCTGCTTCCAAATCTAACTCTTTCTCTTACCATCTGTCTTCTCCTAATTCTGCTATTAGAATGGCAAACAGAACCCCAAGGGTGCTGTGAGTTTCTGAGAAAGATGGGCAACCTCTAGCAGCATCTGAACATCGAAAGCACAAAGTTGCATTTGAATTTAACTCTAACTTCCTATTCCAAATGAAGACCTGGGGGAAATGAGAACTGTGCAGATGCTTTGTGTGAAAAACACAGACTTATAAGTCTGAAGATGGATTAAACAGGAAAAAAAAGTTTATTTAACTCTTTTAAGTGAAATTAACACCATCAGGCATCTGAATCTGACTAATTTGAGAAAAAAAAGTCCTCCTACTAAATCTTGTCTTTGAAAGTTCTGTTTCAACTAAATTAAAAAAAAAAAAAGGTAAAAAAGCTTATAAGCATTTTAAATCAGGTCACCACACCATCTCTACTGTAGCACTTAGTGTTACAATAAGGAAAAAAGGTTGTATCTTAAAAAATGCTCAGCATACCCTACAGACATTTTAAAGATGGAGTTTCTTGTAAATTAATCTCTCTTGTAATGTTCTATGTAACTTACAGATTTACATTTTCCCCATCACTTACTGCCTATTTTCAGGCTGTAATAGAGTCATATTTCTTGGTGATTTTATGGTGATCAGTTTTTACTGAATGATACTGAGCCCCAAACTGCTCAGCATCTTCATAAATGATCTACATGTTGGGTTTGAAACAGACGCAGAAAGTTTGCTGACAACACTAAACTGAGTGGTGAGGAGGACAAACCAGAGGGGAGAGCCATCTTAAAGAGAGACTTGGACTGGCTGGAAGAGTGGGTTAGCAGTAATGGTATAAATTAACAAAGACAAGTGCAGTCCTGCGCCTGGGATGACATAAATAGTACAGGCTATGATCTGTTTGGCTGGAGAGCCAAATATGTCAGCTGTGAGCTGTTGCATCAGTGATGGCATATTGGATCCTGGGCTGCATCAGCGGGGGCATAACTACCAGAGATAGACTTGAACATCCTACTGTACTCAGCACTTGTCAGGCCTCACTTAGAGCACTGTGCCTGGTTATGGTCCCCACAATTCAAGAGAAATAAAGACTGGAGAGGGTCCAAAGGAGGCCCAGGATGGGGGAACCTGTCCTATGAGAAAAGACTGAAGGAGTTAGGCCTTTTTTGCCCTGGAGAAGAGAAGGACTAGGGGAGGGCTTCTATACCATATTCCAGTCCTTAAATGGCAGCTGCAAAGAGGTTGGCTCTCTCTTCACAGGGAGCAACATGGAGAAGACACAGGCAAATAAATACAAGTTGTGTCCGGAGAGGTTTTATCATGATATAAGAAAGGAATTTTTTACAGCAAAAACAATCATTCAATTGAACAACCTCCTCAGGAATGTGATAGAGACGCTATCACTGGATTTTTTCAAGATGCAATTGGACAGGGTGTTAGATAATCTCATCCAGGTTCCCTTCCCCACAAAAAATTAGACTAGGTGATCTTCTGAGGTCCTTTTTTGCTTGGGCTATTTTATAATAATAATATGGCCAGTCTTCACGAGCGAAGGTTTGGGAAAGGTCATTAACCCTTCGAGCCTGCGCAGTGGATTTTTTAGGTGAGACACAGTGTGTGCTGAACTGAGCCCACCCTTTAATCCTGAGGTTCATCTGCCGGGGCTGAGCAAGCTTGGACAGTGGCAGTGAGGGTCTCAGGACGTAGGTTTGTTTAGAGTGACCTCTTAGATGGATTGCCTTACAGGGCTGACGAGCTCCGTCTGCCCGGGGGGCTGGGAATCGAACCCGGGTCGCAGCGGTGAGAGTCCTGCACCCTAACCACTAGACCACCAGGGGCCCCACAGGGCTATTTTATAGTTCTATTACATCTATCAAATCTGCTTTTGGAAGAGCAAGGAAATAGTAACTTTTTAGGAGACAGCCCTAGTGCTTATTTCAGTAATACTAATTGCTTAATAACTTAACTGTTTCTACTGAATTATCTAACTAACTACCTAATATCATCTTTCTTCAGGATAAGTAGCAAGGTACTGACAGAAGGCCATATACCTTGACATATACAAAGCATTACTATTGAATTGGTTTTTCAGTTAGTCTTACTGTCAGAAGCTACTTTAATATTTTCTTTACTGATATCTGAAGAGGAACAAACATCTGTCAATGCTAAGTATATAATACATGTATGTTTTGTTCTATTTCTACTTCCTGTCTGATTGCTGCTATTTTTTGCTGATTTAAAGAAGTCAAGAAAGTAGAAACTGGGAAAGCTTGCAGACAGAATTTGACATAAAATTAGCCTTCTTTCAGCCACATAAAATATGAGATTGGCAGAGTGATCTGCTCAGATCATGAATCAAGTTTCCTATTTACAGTGCATACATCAGATCCTTCTGTTGCAAAGTCACTGAAATATGCGAACAGCTATCTCTCAACATCTTTGATTACTTTGTGCTAGGTTGTCTCCTTTTTAAGTTGTATGTTCATATTACCCAAACTTCATTCATCACGTCCTTGGCTATCGATGAAAAAAGCCCATTGTACTAATTTTTAAAGCTCACAATGTCAACAAATAATTTTTTCAATTATTTTTCCTAATGTCAATCAACAAATACACGCATACTTTACTGCAGATATGATTATGAAGACCTTTATTTACTATAAAACTTCATATTAATTATCTCCCAAATATTAAGAACATTTGATGCTGTATAATATGAAATCTTAAACATTTAGTTCCATTGTTTTCTGCAAAAGACTTCTTTTTTTTATAGGTTTAACAGTATAATAGTGGGGATTATTTTTGGCTCAAAAATTGGGAGAGGAAAGAATTTTGTCAATGATGCTAAGCATAAGGCATATAAATCACTTTGTAACAGAGAGAATAAGGAAGATCAATCATGCTTCCTGAGGGGAAAGGAAATGGGAGTTGAGTTTTAGTCTGTTCTCCATGGAATATTTACTATCAGACTTCATAGAACTGAAATTCAGTGTATCATTTTAGTTCTCACAGTGTTGGGCAAAACCTGATTAATTAGTAGTTAAATTTCTCACAATGAAAACTCATTCTAGTATATAAAATGTTGACAAAAATTGCATTTGAGCATTTTTTAAGGAGTAATTATTCTGTTGTTTCTTAGTAAACTGACATCAGATTTAATCTTTTAGAGTGACATTCATCTTGACTAATTTTATTCACCTAGAAACATTATCTAAAGAAATTGTCTGGGATTCTTGACCAGCCAGCGGACAGAGATACACGTAGTCTCAAAAGCAGATTTATATCTATATCTAATCTAATCTATATCTATATCATCTATATCTATATCTATCTATATCTATTTATATCTCTATTTTAAGTTTGGTTAAACTGTATTTTGAAAAAAAAAATCATTTTTCTATTAATGGAGGTGTTTATAGCACTGGAAAGCCTAAATTAAAACTATGATCTAATCAAAGTTTGTTGATGGCTAGAGTAACATGCAATTTCATCTTTTGTCTTCACACAAACAATCATTTGATCAGCAAGAAGAAAAAACTGCTTCTAATTTATGTCACTTTCCTGATATTCTCAGCAAAATGAGAAAATTTTACATGCCTTACATCTTCTGTAATTTTCAAAGCAGAACCCAATTTCGTTTGACAACAAAGGTTAGCATGTCTGTGACTGCTCAGATGTTGGATGCAGGAGAATATTATTATCACAGGAATGTCTTGAAAAGTTTTTCTGTATATTGGAACAAGGGTGATGGCTATTGTCATATATTTTCAATGAATGAAAAATGCCTAAAGGTGGTTTATTTACACTTGCAGTACATGCTATTCTAATATGACAACAATAGAGGCCACTATGGTTCCAGAATTCAAAATCTAAAGAAGCCTATGAATTACAGTTTCCCAGAGAATGAAAACAACAGTAGCAGTTTTCAGGTAATGTTTACCTTTTAAATTCTAGTAAAACATTAAATAAATATGTCTTGATGATTGTAAATACTATTTTCTTGAAATTAGATTAAATTCAGTGGGAATAAGATTTTGATTTAACTAGATTAGAAGTTTAGGAAATATTATATTGAAGAATTAAAATATTAGCATAAGAATAAATCTTTTGAGAGGTACTGAGCACTCTCTACAAAGGCAGAGAAGTTAGAATCATTGTTTCTACCTGTATACCATGTTGAAAAATGTATTTATTCTAGTTAATACTGGTTCAGAGCCCATTAGTGAATATGAGGCAGTAAAGTGGTTATTTAATTTTATTTAGTTTTATTTTTTTTATTTTACATTCTAACATTATTAGTAGTTCTTGCAAAGTAGCAAGGAGTCATTATTATAGATTAGGCTACTAAATGCATAGGTAGATACATGTTTATGTTTACACTGAGATTTATTTAGGCATTTTTTTGACACTCGTATGGAAAATCTGAAATGTTATCTGTGACTTATTCAAAGAACTAAACACTGGTAAAATTAAGGAAGTCTCGATGTTACAACTACCATTTTCCGAGCATAGGTACAGGGAACAAGTACAGGACTGGAAATTTGTGTATGGCAGACTGCCCAGTAACTAAATATACTTCTTTTTAAATGCATAATCCTCACTTCAGTAGCTGCTTCCTTTGAAATTTGGCTGGGAACTGAGTGTTTTAGACTGGGCCTAAAACACAAGCTAATACTTGTCCACTTAACATGCTCCATGTGGACAAGGCTTAAATTTTCACAGAGCTCCAATAAAAGCAGCGATGCTTGGTCTGGACACAACTGCAGAGAGTAATGGAGACATAGTTGAATTGTTATAACTTTGATGCTTCTTAATTTCACTAGGAAAAAGGCCAATTGCTGGAGGAGCTATCTAAGGGGACACAAGATTTAATGGTGATACCATCAGTAAAAGTGTCACTCATTGAGTTGGGGAAGATGCATATTTTTATTTAGGTATTGTCCAAAAGTGAATTAAAGTAATTTTACACCATGCATTGAACAGTCATCAGATGGCTGTTGGCTGCTTTCAGCTTGAGCTGGATTTAACTGTCAATATAAAAATGAGAGATTTAAATCCCTGCAAATGAATTCTAATATAATTTCTGTGTGGTAGCAAGTGAATACCTTTAATTTTGAAATAACTTCAATGAAATTCTCTGCATTCAAGTCATCTTGTTATTTCACAGAGTAAAAATAGCAGAAAGAAAGTAATAGCAAGTTTATCTTGCTTTCTTTCATTGTACAATTACAGGTGCTGTGGATGATACCAGAGATCCCAAAATTAAGTATGGGGCAAGTCTTAGAGGAGCTAGAAGGCTTCTCTTAATGTTTTATATTTTCTTTCCAGTGCCTAATGAATTCTGTATTTTTTTTCATTCTCCCTGTGTGTGTCCTCTACATGATTATTAGTAAGCTATTTAACATACCCATATCTACAACACAGATTTTTCTCACTATATGCTATCTTCGCACATGCTGAAAGAACTTCCCAGCAGAGATACTTTATATGTGGCAAAAGGAGAGCTTTGCTCACAAAGCCACATTACCTTTGTCAGGTCAAAGGCTAAGCTGAGAAAAAACACTTGTTTGCTGGCATGGTTCTATCCATTATACAGATTTTGCCAACTTGTACCAGTCAAGCGGTGCAATTTTATATCCATAGAGTTTTTTCCTAACATAACCATATTGACAGAACATTATAGTCTTACCTACGGAGTACATCTGTTCTGTGTGTTGCAGCTGATTCAGAAAACTTGTGATCCGCAGCTCCTGCCTCCTAGTTTATTCATGTAGTTCAGGAGTTGAGGAACTTGCATTTTTTCCCTTTGTTTATTTCTTTCAAGTCTCTTGGAGAGACTCTAGAACAGAAATTTACCTAATACTTATTAACAATTATGAAGATAATGAAAGAAAAAAAACAAAAAAACAAAAGCACGGCAGAATCTAAACCTTTAAATTTTATGCAGGTGACAAAGAGCTGGAAATTTGCTTTAGGGACAAGGACTGTCTTTTTATAGAATAATATATCTGTGATTTAATTTCCCTTAGGAAATCTCAGTCTAATCTAGGTGTTTTCATCCTGGCACGTATCAGAACTAAATTCTCTACTATTATGGATTGTTGAGGTTTGTCTGAAAGCCTGCCAGAGTGTAGCAACAGCAGTGTCTCAAAATAGAGCAATCGTAATTTGAGGATGCTAACATGAAGAGAATTAATCTGCCAGCCCCATGGACTGATTCCTCACCTGCTCAGGCTGAAGTGTCATCTCTAGAGTCAGGTTTGACCAACATCACCGCATCAGTCAGTGAACACTCTTTTAATGGCTGTCAGCAAGGAGGAAAATGATAGAGAAAAGGCAATTAGAGTTAGAAAAGTGTTGTTTGAAAAATTGCTTTTGTACTTGATACTTCGGTGAATGTGAAAAGTATGTTCTGTAGTCTGTTAGGTTTAAGAATAGCCAGAAGTAGAAAGACGCTTTCTCAAAGTCAGCACAAACTTAACAGAGGAAGAAATTTCTATTCTGTGAGACAGAAACGGGGATAACAGAGGAAAAAGGGTTAAACAAAATTAGATATAGTTACAGGTGAGTAAAAGTTAGCTACCTAAAGTATTTTTCTAGTCCTGCCATGGGCCAGTTGCTAATGCTTAAAGTAAGGAATATGTTTATGAATAGCAGGGACTAGAGGGGGATGGCTGTGATATGTGATACCACATGATAACACACCAGGCAGTTTCTCTATCAACAGGGCTGATAGAAGTCAAGAGTAGTAGCTCAAGTTAATGAAGAAAAATTCAAAATCACTGAAAGGCCAAGGAGAGAGGCTTTGCTGGTGGCACTGCAGCAGGAGGAGACCTTACTTTCTCCCAGTGATTGGTTTTGAATATTGTTCTGCCACATATGTACTTAGCCCATATCACTGCAGCGATAGCACTATTTACTTGTGGTAGAACACCTGCCAGGGAGGTCTACTGGCTTGTAAATCTCTTTCATTCCTAAATGATACCAAGGGAACGACCCCAGCACCACTCACTTACGAAGAGTGATAAACCCTCTCCCTTATTGCTAAAAGCATTGTTTGCAGGAAGCAAGGGAACTCAGAAGGTGAACAAGGAACAAGAAACTGAGAACGAGTTAAAAATATCCAGTCCAACAGCAAGGTTGTTTGTGTCAGATATCCTGTTTTTGCTAGGCAGGTTTGGCTGTGTTAGCAATTCTCTTGCAGTCTTTGGATTGCTCTGCATATGGTAGCAGAGTTAAACCTTGTCACCTTTGAATGACATAGTTCAGTTTAATGCTTGTAAGGTGAACAGTTCATTGCAGCTCTAATGCAACATTCTGATGCTCTTGAGGCAAAGATCAATAATTAATGTTCCACTAGAGACCTTAATGGCACAGTTACCATCACACATTGTTATGTTTTGTAATGACATCTCTCATAAAACTAATAACTTATAAAAGCGTAATAGTGGTAATGCTTGAAGGAAGCAAGTTAACAAAAAAACCTCAGTATCCTCCCTCCTATCCCCTGCTGTCTCCTTCTTCCCAACAATGGATGCTTGCATCTGTGATAGGGATCCTAAGGCAAAGTAAGCATTAGCTGGTTGGTATTATAGAACACTAGGTAAAATAGTACAATGGGTAAGAAAAATACAAGCGTGTATCATGCCGTGTAAAGACAGTGCATTCTCACACAGAGAAAATGCACAGTGTGCTGTCAGATGTGTTTGCTTCATGAAGACCTAATAAACTTAGGTGGATATGTCCTCAAGTCATAAGCAGGATCTCAAAAGCTTATGCACTGAACATGCAGAAAGTGATAAACCAGCAAACTCCTTTCTGGTGCTCTTTATTCTTTTTAAAAAGTATTTAATTGTTGTTGTTTCCTTGACAACAAATTTCCATTGTATCAACTGTAAGACAGTATAGACCATTCATCATTAAAATTTTAGCTTTACACTCCAGTCAAATATCAGTAAGAGGGATTGACATTCACAAATGGTCACTTTAGCCCGGGGAACCAAGTACCTTTAGGCCTCCTCTGTAGTGGGTGATAAGGGAGCACCTAGATATAGGCTACTGCTCTGTATCCTTTCAAAGCAGGTCCTCTAGCAGGTGTTTCTGAGTTGGAATCTAATTTTCACTTTTTTATCCATCCAACAGTATTTTTTCCCTAAGTATTCAAAACAAATTTTTTAAACCTCATCGTATAAGCATGCTCTGAGGACAAACAATTTCACTGAGATTTTGAACCATCCCCAGGCATTCAGCTGGAATGTCTGAACTGCATGATCAGAGAGCAATTTCCAGCTTTGAGGTCTTGATTGCTCCATCTTTCCCTGTGAACTCCTTTTCTCTTAAAGGAAATGTGTGTATGTATACAGGACTGGATCTGCAGTGCACTCTGGGAGAGACTCTGCCTGGCATGAGTGGGTAAGGACCATGAAAAGTGAACATACCTTTTTCCTAGTTTGGACATAGTCAATGCATGAAGTGTCCTCTGTTTCTTGCCTTTCTCTCTTGTGCATCCAGCCACCAAAATGAATGATTTTGCCTTTGGTGAAAAATGAAAAACAGGTTTCTTATGCCAATGTACTTCTGCAAGGAATGACTTCAGTTGTGTACAAATAAACCAAAGTAACTAACGAAACTATTCTTCATTGGTTAATCCTGTCAGACAATATATTATACAAACCACTCCTTGTGATGGCTTAACATATTATTTCATCAAGCAATAAATGTTGTAGTGAAAAGCACCCCAAGTTAGTCACCCTCAGTGTGTTTCTCAAAAGAAGAAAATTAATAAGATAAATTTTAATTGAGCTTTTAATGATGATGTAACACATGAAAGGAGTCACCCTAATATTGCAGTCCCCAAAACAAAGGAAATGCATGCATAGTAAGTTTTAATGCATGTTACTGTCGTTCTTCTTCACAAGTTTGTTTTATTTTAAGAAATTTTATATTTCAGTCTTCTTGTACAAGTAATACAGAGTATAATGTCCCACCAAAATAATTTCAAGTCCTATAAGCCTTGATTCCCACAGTTCTGAAATATTTGGCTGATGAAACATGAAATTGCCCAGGCATTCAGCTCTAAGATTTAAGTAGTGTTTCTGGTAGCATATTGACTATGGACCAAAGTGGAATCATTGCAATGCTGAGATTTCATGTACTAAAAATACAAGTATATTGTTGCAGAATAACATATGAACGTACCTCATGTTACAACAGGTGTGTTGGTCCAAAGATAGTAAGAGGATCTGGATTTTTTTTCTATCTTTACACAACTTCATGGTCATATAAGCAATGCAACTTTTTGTCTGAGACACTCAGTGTACATTGTATTATTGAGTGTGCTTTCTCTGAAACTTCATATTTTATTTAGAGTTATTGTTGTAGATTATGTTCATGAAAATTTTTAAAACTTATGTCAATATAAATTCAAAAGAGGGTATTTTATTGAAGCATTTAAATGATGTGGTGAACTGAATGGTAAAGGACCGGCAGGCAATGTTTGCTGTGACAACTACATACTGATTTTGCACTGCACATACCCATTTTAAACAGCAACCAATGGCTAACCAACTATTAAATCCAAAAACTGGTGTGAGCAACTACAGTGACTAATATGGATTACAGTGGCAAATAAATTCATTTTGAGACAAGAAATAAGGATATCAATAATAAATAATATCCCCATACCAATGCAGGATCCATGTAATACATATAATATATGATAGACTTGGTATACAATTTATAAAGTTATTTCTGAAGAAAAAACACATGGAAAGATACTTATATTTATGTACTAAAATACAGGAGATTTTATAGAATATTCTTGTTACACAGATGTATTAACAAACAATGCAAAATATTCATATAAGAATATCTGCTGATTCACACCATAACTATGTCAGTCATGGGTTACACCACTGACACCTGCTTGGGACATTCCTGTCCAAGCTATACCGTTCATTTTTCCAGCACTTTAGTTGTACTAATGCAACTTATTATGGGACCATGCTGATACAATCCATGATAAAAATAAAAAAAGTATACCAAAGTAAATTGGGTTTTAACTTCAGCTTTATCATGTAATAATTTTTCCTTGAAAGGACTTCATTATGTGTAAAATATTGCATGTGTTTCCCACCCTTTTTAGATGTCAGGCTGTATAAAGTTCTTTGAAAACCAGATGGCAACTGCCATCTTCATTAATATCTTCTTTATGAGCTGGACAGTGTTTTCCTGTACCACTGCCTTCTGAAAGAATTCTCAATTCCAGTAAATAGCTGAAGTGAGTTGCAAAAAGCAGTGGAGATGATGAGCTGGATGTAACATTGCTTTGGTATCTTCTTTCTGACTTCTGCCGTTTATAATGTCTTTACCAGGGGACAACCATCAAAGAACTTTATTTGTTCTGATAATATAGAATGAGAATTAAAAAGTAGAAAGGACAATCACATCTGCTCAGTGCTAGGTCTGTGTCAGTGTGTTCTTACAGAAAATGTCATCTCTCTCCTATTGTCTGATTCAGGAGGAATACAGTTTTCCAGCCTCAATACTTAGAGTTCCACTTCTATTTTAGTGCCAGCTCAGTAGCCAGACCTTAGCACAATTTCTAAGAATGTGGTTTGGGTATCTTATGTGCTTAGTAACTATAAGACTACTTAGCAGTAATTGGTACATCTATGCTATTATGATGGAAGGAGGGTACAGAAGAGGCCAAAGGACAACTGCTATCTAATTTGTGGTCTTTTCCTGTCAGAGACTCTACAGGAGGAAAGAACTCAGAAATGCTACATGAGTAAATTGAAAAAAACCTACCCATTTTCCAGTGTAATCAAGAGGTCAGGAGCAGGTTTTCCTGTCACATTTTTAATTGCTCTAAGGAAAAAACTGGCCTAGGACTAAGTCTAAGTAAGGGAGGGACACTAAAATAGAAAATTGAATTTCCTGCATAGTCAGTTCAGACTTCAAAGGCCAGTAAAGGCCATCTGGCCAACTGGATGGAAGATTCTTATACAGGGAACAAAGATAACTTAAGACATTTTTCAGCTGGTGTCTAAAATATAAATGCTTTTAAAGAATATAAGACTAGATCTTTATTGCCACTAACACTAGAGACAATGTGAAAAAACCCCTCACCTTGATTTCCCCTGGACTTCTGTGTTTATCTGGGGGATTATAACTGGTTTAATCCTATGCCTGTTCTTTTAAGAAAGCAGTGATGATATAAATAATAAAAATATAAATAACTATATGTCAAAGTGTTGAAATTAAATACAGAATGGTCTAATCAGAAAAGAAAAATATCATAGTAAGCACTGAATTGTTGGATTCCAAAAACTGGATATGAGAAAAAGAAAAACTGCTAAGTTTAAACAAAGCCTTGGGCTGACAGATACTGGAAAAAGCCCTTTTTCACTGACCTCATCTCTGTGGACTCTTCCTACCTTCTTCAGCAGGATGTAAAGAAACTCCTTACATGATGTTTTGAAGGTTTTGAAGAAAAAGGTTTCAAAGAAAATGCAAAGAGTAACAGGTATTCAGCAACCCAAATTCAGAAAAGAAGTAACATAAAGACACATACTTTCTGTAGATGTTTTATAGTGTGGTATTTGTTGTCTGAATAACATCAAGAATCTTGAATCTTTTGGCAGTCTCTGATTGAATCAGAATATAGTCTTTTTTTGATGGCTCAATTATGTCCTTCATTTATGAAAAACTGTTGAAGTGTATAAAGTGATATAGGTAAACAGAATGTCATCTTTCTTACAAAGGTGCTTCAAGTTATTTGGTAGAATTCTTAAGCTAACCACCAAATGTTGTAAATATAATTTAAGTATTTTATTGCTGCAGGGCATGGATCTGTGTTACTAATGAAAGATTCAGATTTTTTTTTTTTATTAATCAACATTTTAAACAGGATCAGACATAGCACTGACTCTTGGGGTACACCACTAGTTACTGGCCAAACTAGTCTTTGTTTCACTGACCACCACTACCTGGACACAGCCATTTAGCCAGTTTTCAGTCTATCTCACCATCTCCTCATCCAGTTTATACATCAACAATGTGTCTAAGAGGATCTCATTGGAGACAGTGTTAAAGGCCTTACTGAAGTCCAGGTAGATAACATCCACTGATCTCCCTTCATCTACCATGCAAGTCATTTCATCATAGAAGTTTATCATGCTGATCAAGCTTGACTTCCCCTTGATGAGGCTCTGTTGACTATTCCTGGTGACTTGTCTTTCATGTGCCTGAAAATTCTTTCCAGGATTAGCTGCTCCATTACCTTTTCAGGGATCAAGATGAGACTGACTGGCATGTAGTTCCCTGTGTCCTCCTGTCTTGAGGATAGGAGTAGAATTTGCTTTCCTCCAGTCTTCAGGCGCTTCTCCCAGTTACCATGATTGTTCCAAGACGATCAAGAGTGGCCTCACAGTGATATCTGCTAGATGCCTCAATGCTGATATGTACATCTCATCACAGGCCATGGACTTATCCATGCATTAAATATTCTTTGAGCAGATCCTTTTCCACCAAAGGTACGTCTCCCCTACTTCACATTTTCCCATGGTAAAAAAGCAAAGCAAACTAAAATGCAAACAAAAAGCTCTGAAACAACTGCAGTCTATAAGTCAGTTATCTATATATAAAAAAATGGATTACTTGTGAATGTAACATTTTTATGCTGGTTGCAGTCCTAATGATTAAGTAAAATTGCTTATGAATAATTAAAATAAGATTGAATTCAAGGAAATTCCTTTGCTTATTTGTATAGCCTGCTGTAACAGGTAGGTAAGTAACATAACATTCCATACTGCTGTAGAGTTTTGCTGTAAAATTGAAAAACCCCTTAATGTGCAACACTGGAATGCAGTCAAGGTGAACATCCCACATCGGAAATGAGCTCGGGTGTTTGATCTCTGTGTACTCCAGTTTCGTTAGCCCAGTCTGAGGAGCACTGGAACCAAAATGACAATTTCCTACACTGCTCTTCAGTCATTACCATCAAACTAGAACTTCCATGGCAGAATGTGTCTGGCTTAATCTGCACAGGGTATTCAGACCACACAGAGAAAGTAATGAGAGCCATTGGAAGTAAACATTATTGGATTTCGAGCAAGAATAACCCTTAAGTACTTCAATTCAATTTTGATGCTGTATTTTACTTTATTGCAGCTTGACCCATACAACACCAGACCTACTTTTAAATGATCATTTGTCTACAGCAAGAAGTGTACTTTCATACAGCCCTCTGTACCTCCACTGATTACTGTGATATGCAGAAGACTGAAATTGATGATATCACTTTTTGTTTTGTCAGTAGAAACTCTAGTTTAAATTTATTTGCAGACACGTACATGGAGAGGTTGCCTAAGTAATTCTGGCCTTGCAAGACTCCACATCCTGAAGAGTCCCCAGTTACCTGTCAAATTCCACCCTTAACCATCTGTTAGATTCCTCATAGCTCCATCTGCAAATGTTACCAGCTTCTCACTTTGTTATTTCTTATATTCAGCAATTACCTATGTCATGCCCAGTGGTTTCTCCTGATCTATTCGCTTAGCTTAATCTCAGGCTACGGTCATTTGTCTGTGTCCTTTAATGGAGGGATTGATGGGAAAGGGCTCTGGGAAGAGCTATATCAGAATGTATCTTGCAAATGAATCCACCTTTGGGCACAAGTGTCTTAGATCAGTGATGGACAAATCTTTTGCTCTGTGGACCTTTAGCAACTAAGAAAACATTTCATAGATTACTAAACACCATTCTCATGATTTAATTCAAAACAGTGGGGAAGCGAAGGAACAAACAAACAAAACCACTCTAGAAGTTGAATGGACAAGATCTTTTTGTTAGGAATTGCAGATAAAGGTGAAATCATCATAAAATATATGACTGAAAGCAACTGCTCTATATATTGCAAGTGATTGGACAAGATATATCAGTTTAGGTCTATGTTGTTGATTTCATTCTGGCCAACATTTTTAATTGTAGCTATAGGTTGCATCCCTATTCACTTATCAAATCTGTAACGTTAGGAATTTGAGGGAACCTAAAGGTGGCAAAAGGTGAGTCAGAACATGCTAATAATGTAGACAAATGCAAAACTATGAAATAAAATTCATGTTTATTGAGCTTGGTATCATTGTGATCGCATTAAATTATTCTGTAAAGTTTTGCTACCACATTTAAAGGAAGCAACAGCAAAACATGTGTCCATTCTCCATTCGGTCTAGATCAATCTGCTTTTCCTCAGATCTGATAAAGAAGCAGAGTGCCTCAAAGTTTAGTTTTTTACCACTTGTCTAAGTTTTACTTGGCTCCCCGCCAAGTCCCCAAACTCAGCACAAAAATACTTCCGTCAAAGCACTAAGGAAAAAAACCTATGAAAAATCCAGACTAGCCAAACTATTTGAACACAAACGTATTTAAGTATATTACAGTTGAAATACCATATACAATTCCAAAAGGAAAAGAGAAAGGGAAGGGGGAAGGAAAAAGGAAAAAAAACCAAATAAAATATATACAATCAAAACCTCAAGATCTAGCAACTAAGGAATTAGCAAAAGAATATCTTACTACTCTCCTTGGGACAACAGAAATTGTGCTGGATGACCACCAGCACCCTCCGCCTCCCAAGATCCACAAGGCCTCACCAGGCCCCACTTCCCCACACAGCAGACCTGACAGCAGGGAACTCGCACCTCCAGAGCCACTGGAAGGGAAGAGAGAGAAGACCTCTCCTCCCTTCTTCTTTATAGCCCTGGCTTATGTAAAAATCATAGGGAATACTGGGTAATATGGCCACTTCCTTGGTTACAAACTGGTCACCAAGGAAGGCCGAGACTAAAACTACCACACCACTATATCCATTTAAAAGAGATTACCTCTCCATAGAATTTTGCCTCATTTATCTCTTTACCATCCTAATGAAAAAAGGATTATGAGGAGGACATTGACAATGCTTCCATTGTTTTTAGAGAAAACAAAGGATAATTGACTTAATTTGAAGAATGGAGAGAGGTTACATAATAGGATTAATCTTCTAACTGTGAGGATAGAGAAGATTACTCAGGTGATGTCCTGGTAAAACTTCTTCATACTCACTATAAGCACGTTCAGTGTATGTCTGTAGGTACATCAGAATCTCAACTGTGCTTAAAAATATCTTTGTTTGTATAAAGGAGATATAGAAAATATTGTATTTTTATGAAAGGAAATGTATAGTGTATCTCTAAAAGTTATTTTCAGCCACATTTTTATATGATAGGATTTTCTGGTTTTTTTCTAGTGTTGTCCTTAGAGAATCTGACATATTCTAATTTAGTTTTGCAAAGTAAGACTTTGGGTCAGTATCTGTAAAGGAATATATATGTCATTTAATTCTTTGGACAGCCAACAAGTGGATTTTCTATGCCCTCTTTAACTCTATCTTGTTTACTTTTGACCCCATTTAATTGGCAAAACATTTCTTTCAAATCTAGCATATAAACTAAGCTTTCTCTCAGATATTAAAAATATTATCACTGTGCATTGCTGTTAGATTTATGGTTCAGTGCCAGCCTAGCTGACACAGAATAATTTAGTACACAAAAGAATCTGAATAGAAAACTAAGGGAAGAGCTTGTTTTCTTTAATTATTGAATTAATATAAATTATAATTAACATAATGCTTATAATATAATTATACTACCATACAATAATTTATCTTGTTTATGTACCATGTCCAATTTACTTGTGTTAACCCCTAACCTGCACATTATGACTTGGCATTACGCATTTTTAATAGCAGATGTTCATTTTATTTTTGTAATTACCTGAATATGAGATTTAGGGTAATTATTTGTATAACTTCATTAATAATATACAGTTTCAAAACATTGCTAAAGAAAAAAAAGTATCAATTTACGAACATTTCCTATACTAAATGTATCTGTTTTTAATTAACTGTAACCTGCTGTTTGAAAAAACAGTGGAAACAAAATGAAATTAGAAATAAACAGGAATTCCAGCAGAGCTATTTCATGCAAAGAATACTAGAAATATTGAATAAATTGCCAAGAGCAATGATGCGATCAGTATAAATGGATTCACGGAGGAGAAGGGAGAAATTAAAGCTGCAGTGACAATATGGAAGAGTGAGAAGGAAATAAATTTAGAGAGCTTGCATGCCTGGGTCAAGCAACCTGACTTAGTAAGTAATTACTTATTAATGTGTTTCCCTCACCAGGCCTGTATGTAGATTCACAGTTTTACCATCAAAATCATTTGTTAACATAACAAAAGTTCAGACAGGGTCAAATTCAAGGTCCAAAAGTTCAAGCTGGGGAAGAGATCTTTCATTCTGGAGGCAGATGGTGCAGCAGTTGTTGGGTGATTGGTGATTTGTTTACTATATATGCTGACCTAGCATTCTTAGTGGCATGCTTGGAGATTTAGAAAAGGAAATAATTCAATTACTCGGTACAGCAAGCCTGCCACAGGTCATGGCCATTAGTGGCCTACTAAGCTTTTTTATTTGATACAACCTCATAGAGGAAAATCTTTTTGCTGATGGTAGCAAAAGATAACATTTCATCCCCCACATTTCTTTAATTTAGAGACCTTGGTTTTTAGAAAAAGTGGACTAATAATTAAGAAAAATAAAATGTTACTTAGGTAATTTTAAAGGTATTTGAGGCTTGGTTGGGATATTATGATATGATCTAAATATCTGCAGTAATTAAATATTGCTTTCAGAGGATGGTTTGTACACTAATTGGCAAATGCATTAACTAAGTAACACTGGAATGGATTATAGCATCTCTCTCATTTCTTCTGTGTAGAAGAGTAAAAGACTGTGATTTGGAGAAGGGATAAAAAAGCTGCAACACTGACTGCTTTCAAAACATTCCTGAAGGTTATCAGAAATTTGAAAAAAGTTACATGAAGAAGTATATTTTGAAAGGTTATTTGCACTTTAATGGATGCACATGAGAGATCAATACAAGTAATTGTTTTCCATTATACACTCAGTTTTTACAATGAAACACAAAAGATCTGTGTGTCTATATGTATATGTATGTGTATATATATATATATATATATATATAAAATAAGAGCTTTTTCTTGAATATTTCAGCAGTTGGACTGATTTAAATAATTTGTTTAACAAAAAAATCTCATTGGCCAAAATCTAACTTTGTTCTATGTTTTTTATTAATGGAAACCAGTTTGGATAACCCTTTTTATTTTGTTGCTGTTCTTGTTTGCAGCTAAGAAAATTGAATAAAAACATCTTTCAAAATTTTAATGAAAAGTAACCTACTAGCATTATTCTGAATTCCCTCTACAGACCCGTGTGATCCACATCTCTGTTCTCTTGATATTTGGTTGAAAAATCAGCACTTTTCCTTAATGTGAGAAAGATACCAAGAATAGAAACTTAAAGGAATAAGTCCTATTTTAACATCTTTATGTCAAATATCTGAAGAAGTTTTGGAATAATGTCTGCTTAAGCCAATGAGAGTTAGCTACGTGTTAGCATCTGGTTTAGCATTGTTCATGTGAGGAAGGTGCTTACTTATTATCATTATTTATAAAACTATGTATATACTAAGTTTTTGTTTGTTTCTGGTTTTGTTTTTTGTTTGTTGGTTTGACTTGGTTTTTGGTGGGTTGGAGTATTTTTAAAGTAATTTTAAGGATGTGGATCAAAGTTATGATACAGGTAGAATTTTTGTATTCAGATTTTCCCAGTTTGCAAACCTGGGCTTACTTCTCCAGGCTATTACTAAATCTTACTATGACTTAATGACTCATAGCATGAAGTTGGTAATTTATTCAAAATAGATTAGGCCTTCACTGTGTTAGGTGTTTTGTCTCATAGGAAATTTTCAGTACTTTATAACTCACAGTAGATGATCATAGTACAAGTTGAATGGCATATATGCCTGCGTGACTTTTAAATTGCTTGGAAAGATGAGCTGTTGATACACAGCTACTAAAAGTCACTGTAAGCAGCTTAGATTGTCAAATTAGAGAACTGTTTATTGGAAAGAATAGAGCAAAAATTCCCTAACGATTGCACTAAATGAAAAAAACTATTTCAAAACAGTATAATACTGCAGCAATGCTTTCCATCTTGAGATTTCACTGCAATGCTCATATTTTTTAGCACATTGTCACAAACCCTTAACTCACAAAATCAAGAGGTTGTCTGTCAATCAAGAATCTGCCTGTTATATTGCCAGAATACTGAAGAATGCTTGGAAATGTAAATTAAATGTGTTATTAAAACTGAAGACCTAAAAGACAATGCGAAAACATGTAAAATCTTCAGTAAACTTCATGATTGTTAAATAGTCTATGAGTTTTTAAAACATAGCTCACACTTCCATGACTGCCTGTGGCTGCCAATATACAGAATTGTGGTTCAGTTCACGCATATTCCAGGTTTGTCAGTGAAAACAAAATATAACATGTGTTTCTGACAAAAGGTTTCTGCTTCCTATTATCCATCACTTATTTTCCAGATTTGGTTTTAATTAACAGGATCTTCCATATAGTCATTTTTAGATTTGTCTGTGACAGACAGTTTTTTTCCTCTTCTTCCACCATTAGCCAAGTCTGAATACTAATAAGTACACAGGCATGAAAATAGTTTCGAAGCAATAGCTTTAGGTCTGCCAAATTGACCACTTAATAGTTACAAAATTCAGAAATGTTTGTGGTTCTGCATTTTTAATTTCTTTCTTTCATGTCTGTAATGCATTCCTTAGTTATGCAACTGCACTATGGGTTGGTTTGGGGTTTTTTCCCCATTAATATTTGCTTCATTCATCACACTACAGGGATCTCCTCCAATTGAGGCTTTATAGTTAAGTAAGCTATTGAAGTTTAGAAACATGAAATGGATGTATCATAGGAGTATACCATAGGATCAGGAATGTGATACCAGATGTGAAGACTAGGATCAAAACATTTTGGAAGAAGATCCTAGTTTGTAAGCTTCTGCTGATATTGTTTATATGAAGTAGAACACAGCTTACAGGAGGGATTTCAAATGCCTTTCACACCATCTGTTTATAATAATCCAGGGTCTTTTAGGACTTTGTAAATTTGTTTTTAGCTTTGCCAAATTACCCATATTAAAAAAAAAAGCAACATATTTTTTCCAATTTGTGGGTGACTTTCTTCCAGGGTAACAGAAGGCTCATTCACACTCATTCAGCTCTCCGCAAGTTCGTAACTGCAAATTGTCTGCAACCCTAAATTTGCTTTGAAGTATAGGATCTATAACATTTCAAAGTACAATGCTTTTGGTTTTAAGTGAGAATATGCATTTTTTCTTATTCTATGTCAGCATGCCCATGACTGATATAGGTAAATATTGGCTCAAGACAATAAAAAAGAACTTTGACTTCCATGTTTTACGTTAAATGTAAAGTATGCTTTGAGACAGAAACAACAATAAACAGGTGTCAGAAAAGGGAGTATTTAAATATGTATACAGATCACAAGAGATGCGGTACATTTTTCATCTGATCTATTTAGTTTTGCATATATCCCCCAGTTCCAGGGTATCTAAGAACAGTATGATCCATAGGTTTGCACATTGCTCAAGATGCATGATCAGATCCCAGAAAACAGCAAATACTATCAATAAAACATGAAACAAAGTTAATTACAGGTTTCCATTCAGAGTCACCCTGCTGCTCATGGCCCATTATAATGAATCACTCCACATATGTAGGAGAGATTGACAGAAATTTTATAAACTTTCTATTCTTCGGATTTTACCTGTATAATAAGTGGCTTCTGTACACTAGAAAAGTGATTAAGGATCAATTTCAAGTAAAATAAGGAATGAATGTTTAAAAGACTGATGAGACACTATTTTTACTGCTTATGGTACTGTGACTAACCAATGAGTCAGATGAATGCCTCTGTCATTCTAATTAGTCATTGGATGAACCTCTATTTTTCCTTAAACTCTAATCATTTTTTGAAGTAACATGGAACTTTTCATCACTTTTTGAATGATGAGACCAACAACTACTTTTTCAAATGTCCTGCTGGAATAAACATGTATCACTTGTTTGTCAGAAAGTAAGGTCATTTTATCTTGCCAATTCCTTTTGAGTCAGTGTTTGGATGTCACTGTCACATCTAGTTTACAAGTTGAAGTTACGTATTTCTGGTATTCAGAGTTTTACAGACCTAAATAGTGAAAAGGTTTTATCCTACTGCAGTCCTTCTTTGGTCGAATGTAGTGGAAAGTGCTGGTTATCTTTTCCTCCATTTCCATAACCCATTGATTCAATTAGAAAGAATGCTAACTCATTTTTCAGCACACATTCTTGCAAATTGTCTTAATCTAGCACATTAGATGCATGAAGGTACGTGCACATTCATCTTCTGATGGATTTGATAAGCTCACTTAATGAGTTTTCTAAAAATTCACTGCTATATTGAGACTGGAATGGTGAATATCTGTTCAAATTGTTGATGTTTGCAGAAGGTTATATAGGTAAATCAGCATCTTGGGAAAATTATCCCTTGTTTCTTTTTTTTGTTTTTTTTCCTATTATAATTTTTCTTCCACTTAACCAAAATGCTTTAGCCCTTTAGGAAACTAATGAAAAGTGTGTTTTTCATCTGTGTTAAACTATATTAGTAATATCCATTGTTAAAATTTCAAGCATTTGAACAGTGGTGTCAAGTGGTGTTGGCTTATTATCTGTAATATTAGCACTCATACATATTTTATTTAATATGTCTCAGTGAATTTAACATCTTCTTGTATCTTTATAATTTGTATTTCTTAAATATATATTTTTTTTAATTACATGGATAAATTTCAGAAAGCAAGTTGATATAGTAAGGGTAACACTGTCAGTCAGATTTACTGTGAACCTAGCCACTTTTGCTTTTTTTGGACTGAAGTGAGGAGTCTAGACTTAGAAGTGTAATTGAACCTTCTTATAATGTAGGAATACACAGGGAGAAATGAGGGATCATTTCACCACTGTCAGTTCTTCATTACCCACTGGCTACCTACTCATCAGTGTTGCTAAAGAAGGGAAAGTAGGCCACTGCCGGTAAAATCATATCACTCAGTGACTGTAGGGGTTTCGGGGTCCTTTTTGTGTTTTATTGCCATAATGGAAGTCTGATGCACCTGCTAGCTGAAATGGTGTCTTTGGTTTTGGTATTCTGAGTGAATCTGCATTTTTAAAGACTATGAATCATCATAATGGCAAGTAGGTTCCCCCTAAATGCTATGATACTATTGGAAATTTCATCTCTCCGTATGACTTTGCATTGTCCATTGCTTTGAGCTACACCTCAGTGGCCCAAGTTCTTTATTCTTTAAATTAAAAGAAGAAGTGAAGATTTGGGAGTAACATATTGACAAAACTGAGATTTATCTCGGAGGTGCCTCTCTCAGTAACTGACATAGAACAATATAGACTTTCAGAATAACTTAGAGAAATACATCTAATCAAACAACTGTATTTAAATTCTGATGTGATATTAACACAATTTGGTGTCTAAAGAGAAAATAGTCATCTTTTCTTCTGGTATAAGTATGTGGACATATGTATTTGCAGCCACATGGATTTCAAGCCACCATATCCCAGACTCAATGTATATAATATCTATCTTGAAGAAGTCCGACCTCTATATAAAAATTCATCTAAATAAAAGCTTTAATTAACCTCAATGTCATAATTTAAAGAGATAATTAGAGAAATTTTGACATTTATAGTTTTTTAGTAGAAAGGCAGTTGATATGTGTTGTGTTTGACAAACTAAGATTAACAGTTATACCTATTTCATAATCATGTTGGAAAAAAAAAATCTATGTTTTTTTTTTGATGCATTGCATTTCAGAAGCCAGTTTGATTCAGCAGCTTAGTTTTCAGCTGCCTTTAGAAATACCTGTTAAGTAGCAAAATAAGGTACATTAGATTGTATAAATTAGATTTGTTTCAGAACACTAGAAACTAGTTAGACCTCAAATAGTGTTGCTTGTAACAAATTCTAGGAGATTATATGTGAGACAGTGTGATATGCTTAAAGAAGTTAATACATACTGGCCGCGAGGCCTTTATTTTTTATTACCAAGGAGTGCAAATAAACCTGCTTGTTAGGGTGGAAATTTAAAGGTCAGTCCTCAGATGTCATAAATCATAGATCTACGAAAAAATAGATTAAGGAAGCCTAAAATACTGTGTCAGCATCAGCAACACAGCAGTGTTGCTTTAATTCTGCAACAAAGAACTGACTCCAGTTATTATTCTGTTCCTCAGGGAGTAATTTCATTCTACTTCAACTCTTAAGAAAAACATCACATAGGTTATAATTCTAGAAATTTTTTCACTTTTGATTTTTACTCTCAAGAATACATATTAATTTTAGTCCTTCCTCTGGTTAAACAATGCTTAATTTTATTTTTGTCAAGAGATAAGTTGATATTTCTTGATTTAATTTTAAATCAGTACAGATTAGCTTTATTTAAATGCATGTATTATTAATAAGTGCATGTTTATTTAATTCTAATATTAAGGGCTCATAAGACTACATGAATTTTGAGAGGTCATTTAGACTGTGATCAACAGGGATCCATATTTATGTTATTTCCAATATATATTTCCATGTGTTTACAGTTTTGGAGATTGATGCTTTCCAGAGCAATCTAACTCAGTGCACCACTACCTTTGCAAAAGATATATTTTTTTCGTAATATCTAATCTGAATCTTCTTTGCTGAATGCAAAAGTATTATTCCTAGTTCTACCTGCCACAGGCATGAAGAACAAATCTCTTTAGGGAAACAATATGTATTTATGTATTGTGTATATCAAAAATATCATCTTGTAGTTGTCTCTTTTGCCTGTAGTCTTCTGTACCTCAGGCTAACTAACCGAGATCATTCAGTTGTCCTGAGAGGGCTTGCGAATAGACCTCTCATCGTTCTTTTTTTCCTCATGCTTTGTTCTTTCTTGAAGTATGACGCCTAGAATTAGAGACAAGGCTGCAACTGTGACCTTACAAGGACTTGACAAAGGACAACCTATTTTATAGACTGTGAAGCAGACTAGTTAAGCTCAGCTGTGTTCTTGGGCTAATTCCATCTATCAGTGTTGTTTTATTCTCACTACCTATAAAAGTTACCTTTGTCATTCTAATTCTGTCGAAGAAATGTACTTTGTATCTCCTTGTTCCCACTGAGAAAATTCTTGTTATTCTCACTAATAGATTCTTGCCAGTAGTGCCTACTCAATTAGAGACTAGAACAGTATGTAAAGGGCACAAATTGAACACAAAAGCTCTGTCTGAGTATGAACCCCTTTTTCTTTTTTTTTTTTTCTGTGAGGGTGATTGAACACTGGAATGGGTTGCCCAAGGAGGCTGTGGAGTCTTCCTCAGTTAAAACCCAACTGGACAGAGAGCCCCAAGCAACCAGTTCTAGCTGATCCAGCTATGAGCAGGGCAGTTGGACTAGGCAGTCTTCAGAGGTCCCTTGCAATATTCTGTTTCTATGAAAATACTACCAAAGTAAAGGTTATACATACAGGATTGTCATTCTTAACAGAATTAGAAGAAACAAAATTTTCAGTAATAGAAAGAGTCTAAAGTATGTTGTTTTCCTTACTTTCTAAATCTAATATTTATGTGTATAAAATCATAGAATCATTAAGGCTGAAGTAGACTTTCAGGACCATCAAGTCCAATCTTTGGCTGAACACCATCATGTCAACTAAACCATAGCACTGATTGCCATGTCCGGTCATTTCTTGAACATTTTCAGGGGTGGTGACTCCACCACATCCCTGGGCAGCCTACTCCAATGCTTTACAACCCTTTCAATGAAGAAATTCTCCCAGATGTCCAGCTTGAACCTCCCCTGGCACAGCTTGAGGCCATGTGTTCTTTTTCTGTTGCTAGCTGCCTTGGAGAAAGACCAACCCACACCTTGCTACAACTTTCTCTCAGGTAGTTGTAGAGAGTGATAAGGTCCCCTCTGAGCCTCCTCTTCTCCAGGTTCCCTCAGCTACCCATCACATGATTTACTCTCTTGACCCTTCAGCAGTTTCATTGCCCTTCTCTGGGCATGCTCCAGCACCTCAATGTTTTTCTTGATGTGGAGGCCCAGAAATTGAGTATCTAAGCATAAAAGTTAAAGCAAGTCCTTATGAATTATTTATTGTGTCAATCAGTGAATGAAAATTATTAGCAGTCTCAAATATGTTTAATTAAATGGTATGTATATTTTATGTGAATAAGGAAAGTTAAGTTTGCATTTGGAAACATGCAGGCTTATCGGATACATTGTTGAATGAGGAAAAAAGGCATGTTGGTTCTCAGTGCTTTAACAAACAGTAGACTGTTCATTTTGCCAAGCGTAAACCTTCTACTCACTTTTAAATAGGCACTCAGAACATATTTTTGTATTTTGTTGTATGACCCTTATCTATTGTCCATCATATTAAGTGACATAAAATGCTCATTTCTGAAGAAAAAGTAATTACTAACACACTAATGTCTCCCTTGAATGTGATTTTTTACATTAAATTGTGCTTATTGTCATTTAATGAAAGATTATTATACATTTACCACAATACCCCGTTAATGTGCTCTGTTCAGAACAAAGCCATGATTGTAGTTGCATGTGTGGTCGTGCGTGACTGCAAGTTGTTAGAATGAAGTTTAGAGAAATACTTCTTTTTTCCTAATGTAGGTTTCTGTCTCCCAGACTGGGAACTAATCACTGCACTTCCATCACTACTTTGAAAATTTTGGATTGGTTATGGTTTAGTCTCAAAAGCAGTTAACCATTTGAATTGAAAACCAAATCAAACAGAATTAGATTTTCCTGACCTTGAAAGGTGTAGTTGTTGTACTGATTTCTAAAATCGGATCTTATTTTCGATGACGATATGCTACATATACAATGTGACTTGCACCTCATCATAGAAAAGAGTTTGGGAAAGCTCAGTCTTGAAATAGCACTACTGCAACTGTAAGTAGACAGACTATTTACTATAGTTTCACAATAACATTTACTGCTTAGCTGGAAATATCTTGAATTATTAAAATATAAAAAGTAGTTACAAAAAAATTCTGATTTTGTCCCTATTAATCTTTAGAATATGAGGTTATTTCAGCTTTTTTCTTTCCTTTGTTTTCCTGCTTGGATATATTTACTTAGTCCTTATGTTCCAGCTTCATATTACCCCTTCCCTGAGTTAGACTCAACAGGCAGATAGGGTGCATGATACGAGCAATTCCCTATTTTCTCTCTGCCTGGCTGAACACAATAACTAGAAATAAGGAACAGTGCTGACTGTTTCTACCTGGTGCGGCAGGTGTGACTCCTCTATGACTGCTACACCTTCCCAGGTGCCCTTGCATTGTTGGTATGAGGCTTTGCAAGCAAAACCAAATGATAACGAGGATGTTGGTTCATCTAACATTGGGGATTCACTGAAGTTAAGTTGGCCTACGCTCTGCATCAAAACTGCTTCCATAAAGAATAAAATGATGGGCCCAGTGCCCTTCTGGACTTGTTGTTGGTGCAGAGGGAAGGACTTGAGCATGATGTTGGGGGTCATCTAGGGAAGAGCAGTCATGAAATGATAGGTTTCAACTCTTGGAGAAGTAAGGAGTGGGGTCAGCATCACTGCTACCAGAGAGCAGACTTTGGCCTACTTAGGAGTCTGACTGACAGAGTAGCTTTGGAGGTAATCCTGAAGGGCAAAGGAGTCTAGGAAGGGTGGACATTCATTAAGAAGAAAATCTTAAAGTTGCAGGAGCAGGTTGTCCCCACATGTTGACAGACAAGCTGGGAGGGAAGACCAGCCTGGCTGAAGACATAGTTTTGACCAAAACTCGTGGAGAAAAAAGGGGAGTCCATGACCTTTGGAAGAAGAGGCAGCAACTCAGGATGTGGTGCTGTTATGCACAGAAAAAATTATAAGGGCCAAAGCCCAACTGAAACTTAATATAGCTACTATCGTAAAGACAATAAAAAGGGTTTCTATAAATATTTTAGGAACAAAAGAAGGGCTACGGAGAATCTCCATCCTTTACTGAATGTGGGGGGAAACACAGTGACAAAGGATGAGGAAAAGGCTGAGGTACTTACTGTTTTCTTTGCCTCAGTCTTAATAGTAAGACCAATTGTTATCCAGGTACTCAGCCCCCTGGGCTGTAATACAGGGACGTGGAGCAGAATGAAGCCCCCGTAATCCAAGGGGAAATGGTCAGTGACCTGCTACACCACTTAGACACATGAGGCTAGATGGGATCCTCCCAAGGGTACTGAGGGGGCTGGTGGAAGTGCTCACTGAGCCCTTTTCAATCATTTACCAGCAGTCCTGGCTAATGAGGGAGGTCCCAGCTGACTGGAGGTTGACCAATGTGACACCCATCTACAAGAATGGTCAGAAGGAGGATTTAGGGAACTACAGGCCTGTCAGCATGACCTCGGTGCCACGGAAGGTCATGGAGCAGATCATCTTGAGTGCATGGCACTGCATGGGCAGGACAACCAAAGGATCAGACCCAGCCAGCATGGGTTTGGAAAAGCAGGTCCTACTTGATCAATCTGACCTCTTTCTATGACGAG
Organism: Lepidothrix coronata; assembly: GCF_001604755.1. Classification (NCBI taxonomy): domain Eukaryota; kingdom Metazoa; phylum Chordata; class Aves; order Passeriformes; family Pipridae; genus Lepidothrix; species Lepidothrix coronata. The sequence goes on along the minus strand of NW_016690407.1, from coordinate 944,957 downwards.
GTGACCTGCTTCGTGGCTGAGGGAAAGCCTGTGGATGTTGTCTATCTGGACTTTAGTAAAGCCTTTGGGACCTCTTCCCATAACATTCTCCTGGAGAAACTGGCTGCTCATGGCTTGAGCGGGTGCACAGTTTGCTGGGTAAAAACTGGTCGGATGGCTGGGCCCAGAGAGTGGTGGTGAATGAAATTACATCCAGCTGATAAACCTGTCATGAGAGGTGTTCCCCAGGTCTCAGTATTGGGGACAATCCTGTTTAATGTTTTTATCAAGGATCTGGATGAGGTTATTGAGTGCACCCTCAGTCAGTGCACAGATGACACCAAACTGACAGGGAGCGTTCATCTGCTAGAGGTTAGGAAGGCTCTGCAAAGGCATCTGGATAGGCTGCCCAGGGAAGTGGTTGAGTCACCATCCCTGGAGGTATTTAAAGGATGTGTAGGTGCGACACATAGGGATGTGGTTTAGTGGTGGACTTGGCAGTGTTGGGTTAACTGTCTCAATGATCTTAAAAGTCTTTTTGAACTTAAATGGTTCTATTATTCTATGATTGTACCCCCTTGGGCAATCATTCTGTATATTCAGATCCTCTTTTGTGTCCTCACGCTTTTGTCAGTTTTAATGCCTATAAATTTCATGTCTGCTTTCACTTCTGTTCCATCTTATTTTACCTAACAAGGAATGATTTTTTCCAGACTTCTTCACAGGTTTATTACATCCTCCTCATCTATATCTTCCACAAAAAAGATGCCTACAGAAACATATAGGAAGATACATCTAGGTGGAAAGGAACTATATTGCATTAGTCATGCTATATTATAGGATAGATCCGTCAACGCACATGTGTCATAAACAATAAGATCATATGATCCATTGTTTATGTGCTGTAGTACATTTTTTTACTGTCACTATTAATGGTTTTATTAAGACAAACAAAGGAGTACTCTGGAATTTATTGTAGTTACCCGTAGCTGTTAGTGCTACATTTTTATTTCACAGATTTACAGTTACACTTATACCTGATCTGAGTGACTGAAATAAAAATGTACCCTTTTGCAAAATACAAAACTATCTTATAGTTTGATTTCTATATATTTCAGTCAGTATCCCATACTGTCTTCTAAGGTATTTCATTTGCTAATGGAAAGTGGGTATGTATTTTCGTTTTCCAAATGTATTTCAAGAACTGCATATCTTTCTGATTTTTTTGAAACAGATGTTTCAAAATGTAATTGAATTTCTCATCAAGATAATTCTAATTTGATCTTCTCATCAAGATCAAATTCTAAGAAAGAGAATGCTTAGTTAAAATAGTTTTCCTGGTTGTTGCATGAAAGTTACATGGTTAAAAGAATTATTTTTAAAAGTATTATTTATACTTTATCCTTTTCTTCCTTTGATATTGGTTGCAGTTTAACATAATAATTCCTACTTTTAGGGATAACAATTTGAAAGTGTGATGGTTTTGAGTCTAGGCCCTCCTTCCTGGCAACCAGGTTGGAACCAAGGAAGTATTCCATCTTATTCCTTTATGTAACCAAACATATAAATATGAGGAGAGGAGAGATTGAGTCCTTCTTCTCTTCCAGTGTTCTTGGAGAAAAGCAACCCTCCCTGCAGCTCCTCCAGCCATGGGGGTGTGCGGCCTGTGGTTTGTCGAAAGGCTGCTGTCTTCCTTCCGAGTTTGGAGGGAGATGCGGTGATTGATTGTTTTTACAGAATTTGCAGGTTTTTGGGAGGGCGGACAGAGACAGCTCTTCCAATAAAGGTGGGCTTGGTAAATCAATACATACTAATATTAACCAAAGTTGACAGTGACTATCATGATCATGTATGACATCACTCTTTATTTCATTAACATCTGCATAGGGTTTCCAGAGCCTACTTATTATTTACCTCCATTTCTTGTTTCATGGAAAACTGGAACTCAACTTTTAACCTCTGGATCAGTTTGTTTTGACTGATCACCATCTTTCACCATTTGCGCCAAGGCAGAAATTGGCTTTTTTGCCTCTTTTGGCTGTATTTATGGTAGATTCTGTTAAAAAAATGTTGTCTTCTTTCTTCATAGGAAATCACTCCTGTTTCTTTCAGCTTTTGCTCTTCAGTGCTTTCAGTCATCATCAAACTTTCTTTTCATTTCAAGAGATGTCAAAACAATTATTAATTAGATATTTTGATTCAGTTTTTTTCATCTTGCTGTGTATTATACATAAAATTCTAATACACACATTTTTTTTACTTACAACTAGATTCCCTGTTGATTAATTAATTTTCTTTCTTCCTGCTCTTTTATCCTGTTTTACTAGAACAAAATTGTTTTAAACAATTATATAGCTGCTGCACTTCACAGTTATTTATGCATGACTGCAATTTTCTTCTACAAGTATGCATTTTATTCTACTCTGTTTGGAGAATTCTGTTTTCCATAACACTAATGTTTTTCAAGTTCAACAAATAATTGATGGTCTTCCCATTGGCTGGTGCAACTAATTTGAGTGAACTCCCTGCAAATCAATATATCTTTCTTTTGTATTACAAGCATGCAAATTGTTCTGTGGCTGTTGATATTCTCCTGCTCTCACGGGTTATAACACTCAGTATTTTCAAATTATTTGCCAATAATAAAGACAAAGAAGTACAGTACATTGTGGTGCTTTAACCAGTGTGGGAACATACCCAGACATATGTGAAATGTCATAAGGAAAAGCATGGATACCTTCTGTTTGATACCATACACCAGAAAGGGAAGTACTTATTCTTAGCATGAGAGAAATTGTTTCAAATCAGTCCAGTCTGCTAAAAGGTGCTCTGGAGTGAATGTTTGTTAACCTTACTTCATGGATTATTGAAATATTTATTCATGGAGTGGTATAGTACAAATTGTTCAAAATCAAGAATAGGCCAACCTTCCAGACTTGGGAGATTGTTCCCATCAACCACTTCTCAAGGGTTTGTGGGAAACCAAATGCCCATCTTTTCGAATGATCACAGAGAACATATTATAAAATGTGTGTTCTTGTGTGTGTATCTGTGTGTGTTTGTGTAATACATATTTAAGAAAGCAAAACTAGAAGATATTGTAAGTATGCAGTTGCAGACTTGTAAGAAAGAAAAAAAATATTTAATGTTATGAAATCTCATAGTATGCAAATTCTTTAACCTCACACCTATAAAAATCTGATCAAAGTCTTGCACTTCTAAAGGAGAGAAGAGGGTATAATAACGTTAAACACTTAGCTTCAGATCTTCTTGCAGAAATCCTTGTATTTATTACCTTACTTCACCCAGTTATTTTTCTAGTAGTCTAATTATTATCATACTACTTTGGCATGAGCCCCTACGCTTGATGCCATATCTTATAAGCCAAGACCTACAAAATGAGCAGAAATTCACTATCTACTTATTTAATATAGATGTCTCTCTTGTAGTATTTCTCATCAGTGCCTGCATAGCTTTGCTGCTTTAATGATTCACATTGTTGCAGCTTTGAGAACAGCTGCAGTAATAAAAAACTAAAGAAAGGTATAGGGGTATTTGTTGTGTCCAGTTTATGAAAATTGCAGATGACACTGTAATTTTGTCAGCTGAGAGAATTAGACACCTCAGATATTTCTAGGAGAATCAATACTCAAGCAGGTACAGCTTGTGATGTTTCTGAAGCAATTTTTAGAATTTCCTTTTTAGTAGCTGTAAAAAGTAGAAGATGAAATAAAAATTTATCATTTCCAGGTGAAATGGTAGGTGGGTTATTGTTATTAGAGCACAAAACCTATAGAGCATACAACTCTCTTTAGAAATGTATAGCCCACAAATTGATCATATTATACTAATTTGGTAGTAAATTTTCAAGTAAAAATAATTCTCATCAGATACAAAGTCTCTTTATACTTATTTTTCAGTCTTCCAAGGATGTTAAAAGGAGTAACTGAAAAAGCTTATGCCTTTAAAACAGTAAAAGTCCCTTTCGATGTAGAAAAAAAGTATCTGAATAGTTTTTAACTGTCCTTCCTGACATTACTTTTCCCAGTATGTTAGATACCATCTCTTTCCTGTTGTAATATCTCTTTATATTTAGCCTATAAATTAGATTAAATTTGTTTCAGTGTGATGCTTTTCATTTCTTTTCTGCTAGACTTCAAGTGAAAATTTTCATCTACTTTCTGTAGTTCATACGACTACAGAAGAGATAAAACAATAGTCAAAATGAAAAAAGAATCCTCAGAATAACCAAAAAAATCTTAAGGAACTAAGAATGCAAAATAAAGTACTAAATAAAGTGGAGTCTAACAAAATGCTTGCCAGCATGTGTAGTCTTCTGGCATGTCTGAGTATGGGTTTTGTGGTACATATGGACTATAGAATTGCCATAACAACACAGGTAGGAAAATATATTGATGTCTTCTGCAGAAGATATTGGCCTCTAAAGAGTCAAGAACAGGGACTCTGCTTCTTTTCTTAGTTCGAAATCTACTTTCAAATACAGCACTTTTGGCCTAATACTTGACACAAGTCATGCTTCCATCTGGTGGGATACATGTCTTCCAGTTATTTTCAGGATCTGCAGGATTTTCAGGATCTTTAGAAACTTTTTCCAGAGCTCTTATGTGATACTTCCTTACCAAAACTGAGGCTTATCAAGGGTGTATGGCCTTCCAGTCCAAAGTTATACTGTCTATAAAATGATTGCACAGAGGCTGAAAACATATATCGTGTCTAGATGAAGTATATATAGAGGACTTAAAATTAAGGAAGCAGTTTAGAAATAGTAAGCTACAATTTTTTTGGCAGGGAGACAGAAAGAATCCAAAGAGAAATGGAGATGAAGCTGATGCCTTAGAATTCTTAAGATTTGTAACAAATATGGATTTTTAGTACAGCTGTATAATTTCTAACACTTTAGAATAGCAGTTGAGAGTTAGCAAACCATGTTCTCACGCTTCATATTGAATTTGCTAAATTCTTCAGGTCTTGTTTAATGTTCTTTTCAAGGGAAAAGACTAGCAAGCACATCTTTGGGACACATGCCTAGAAGAGCATAATAGGATATCATTGTAGTCAAAACAACCTTGAAGGCCCAGGAACCTTGGACAGTGCGTGCTGTGAGGAGGAGGAAGATGAGGAAGAAAGGGGTCTTGAGACCTCCAACTCATTTTGGGGGGGGGGGGCGTGCCAGGGAGGTAGATCTGGGGAGGTCCTGGAGGTAGATAATTCTTGAATTGGATGGATTAGTCCTGTAAAACTGTAGAACCCCTGTACACTCACATGCACTTTTATGTATTTGCTGCACCAAGTCTACCTTATCTATACTAATATTGTCCAGAAAGTTTTTTCTATTTTAGGTAACAAAGCAACCTCAGAAGGAATCTGTCATCCTATACTATGAATATGATTTAATTCACCAGAAAGTTCAGTCCATCTTCTGTACCTAGCAGGTATCACAGTAATGGATTGGACTGTGTGGACTGAAACATTTACATAATATTTAAATATTTATAATTATAATTAGAAATACTAAATGCTATTTTTATTTTTTTTTAAAAGCTTATCCTTTTTAATAAAGGTATTATTTGTCCTGGGTCTGTGCAGAAAAGCTTACCAACACCCTCAAGAAAACTATTCATTAAAGAGTTAAGGAAAATTTAAACTACTCTGGGCTTGATTCCGAGAGTCATAGCTCCTAAACTCAGCTCCTTAGATTCTCATTTGGTGGAAGCTTATACAGCTGTTGATGTAGCTGCATCATGCTAATTTATGTCAGCTGATGATCTGGCCTCAGGTACTCTGGATGAAAACAATAACAATTCTGGCACCATCTAACATTTTTTATTATTCTCTTTACATAGGTTGTTTTCAATTAACCACAGCAACTTGTCTTGGGGCAACAGAATTGAACCTTAAACTCAGGGAAAATGTGTGATTTGCTTCCAAGTTCCCCTTTCTGGGATGGCACTGTGGTCTGTAGGCTTGTTGACAGGGCATGCCTGTCTCTTGCTGTCTATCTTTATTATGGTCACAGCAGCAAGCACTGTTCATTGCTGCACACTCAATTACTTGTACAGACAAAACTAAGTAACAGAAATGCCTCCTGCCACAGTGTAATTAATCCTCTGGAGTCCCATAGGTAACAAGCAACTGCACAAACAGCTGACTAATCTGCCAAAGTACACAGATACCTCAATTTGCAACACAATTAGTTTTCTGCTGATATTTCTATACTTAATTGTTAATTGTTCTTTGTCATATAGCTGAAGTGAATTCTTCTTAACTTGCAATTACTTGGAAGCCACCATTCATTGCCTGCATATTTTTACAGTGGGTTGTTTATTTCTAGCCTTTTGATAGATCTTCTCTTCCCTTTAAACATTACAGGGCAATACTCTCACTGCATATATGCATGGAGAGAGTAATTTTTTTATCCAATACACTCTAGAGTTTCATGTTCATTATCCTTCGTGTATTACCTTCAACAAACTTTTAAAAGTACATTCTCTATCAGGAGTCATCATCATGGCTAGGCTTCGTGAATGAAGATTTGAGAAAGGCTCTAATTGTAAAAGTCCACATTAAACACTTTGGATGCAACAAGTCAGGTGCTAACCAATATGATTCAAGGAAGATAAACTTTCCTTTTTTGTGATATAGATCTGACCTTTGGTGTATAATATTCACATACTAGGACAGATGACCTAAGCTTTAAACTTCTACATGTAATAATGATAGACTTGTTTAGATTTTTTCTGATGTTAGGCAAAGTATATAATAATAAACATGTTTTTAATACACAGGGCACATTTTTACATTTTCTTCAGAAAGCATGATGGTTTCTCCTTTTATTTAACACTAACAAAAACAAGTAATATTTTTGTGCATATAGTCTTGATTCATAGCAATTCTATTCAAAATAGTCTACAATTTTTCTCAATTAAAATACAATAATGTTTGTTGATTTTGGTAGAATTTAGTATGAAAAGAATCATGACTTGAGGTCATAAGAGAATTCATCCTTCAGAAAAATATAAGAGCACAGCAATGCTTTATTCTTAATTGGCATAACAATATTATAAGAATTTCAATCACGGTTTTCAGTTACAATTACAACTTCTGAGTCCACTGAAGTCAGTCAACCAGTGCTGTATATTTAAAGAGGGAAAAAAAATCTTTGGAATATAAGTTTGGAAAATATTTTTTGAAAGATCAAATCATCAAGAATGTGTCTTAGGAGCAGAAAGAAAGGGGATAAAAGCTGAACTCTAAATTGAATTGCTTTTTCTTAAGGGTATGAAAATGAGTAGCACAAAAGAAAGAGAAAATAAAAATATAGTTAAAATACCGATGGTAAAGATATAAAGAAATCATAGAATAATTTCTCTTAGATCTTACTCAATCTTTAAACCAGAGATCATAGAATCATTTAGGTTGGAAAAGATATTTTAGATCATAGTCTAACCTTTAAATGCAGTACTGCCAATTCTACCACTAAACCGTGTCTTCAAGCGCCACAACTACACGTCTTTTAAATACCTCCAGAAATGGTCATTCAACAACTTCCCTGGTCAGCCTGTTTCAATGCTTGACAACCCTTTTGGTGAAGACTTTTTTCCTTGTATATGATCTAAACCTCCGCTGAGACAACTTATGCATGGATTATCAATGTTAAATCATCAAGTGAAAGTAACCCATAGATGATTTGGTAAAACTGATTGTTCAGATAACTAATAGAACTTGGAGCGTTGAACTAGTCTTTCTGGGATCAGTAAAGCTTTGAAACATAGAATAGCTGGAGATATCTCCAAGGAGAGCGCCTTTCACCTCTTTCATATTGAATATTTGCTTTTGTGTCCCAATATTATGCAGATGAAATACTAACATGAAAATTGGAAGCTATTATCAAAGCAGAAGATTATAGACTTCATAAAATAAATAAAAAGTCCCAACCAAACAACTCCCCACTAAAAAAAAAAAAGTAAAAATTATAAATGAAATAATAAAAAAGGTACCTAACTAAAAAGCACAAAATGTTGGGTCTGGCCCTTGATGATCCACAATAGGAAGTTTTGCTCTAACCTTGGTGAGCATCACCCACATATGGCAAATGGACTGTATTCAGATGTTCTACATGATCTATGGACTGCATTAGAACTTCAGAGGGGATTCAATTCTAAAAATGCAAAATTTGATACTGAATTGAATCAAAAAACTAGAAAAAATTGGAAGTTTTTTTCTTATGCAGCTACTGTTGTATAAGACCCTGGTAACACCCCTCCTGTGCTGGAAACTGAGACTGAAGCTGGGAAGGAGAAGGGCTGCTAAGTGTTTGGGAGAGCCTACCTTTTAATGGAAGAGATTGGCTTGATTATCCAAGCAAAGTTGAGAAGAAATATGGATTTGTTTACAAATATCCAGAGAATGAAGAAATGCTCTTTAAACTAAAGAATCATTTTAGCACAGGAGCAGAAAATTAGATTAATGTTGCTGACCAGTGGAGCACTCAGATTTTGGATCTGTTCTCTGAGAGTACTAGGATGAAAAAATTTAGCTGTTTTGAAACTTGAGATTATGAAATGTGGTATCTGTGATAGCAGGGCTTGATGCCTGCTATCAACTAAGGCTTTTTTTATTCTCTTTTCCTCAGTACTTAGCAATTTAATTCATGCATCTTATATTCAACACACAAAAAATCATTTACAATTTCAAATAGAGCCAATTGTCTTTCTGGAGGCCTTTTTTAAGTCTTAGTGTTAACAATTATGCTTTATTTTAGAATGACAGTAGTCATTAAGGTTCGGATCTGCAAAAATACTTAGGTATAGCAAAGGATAATTTTAAAACATCCTGCCCTGGGTTTGTAACCTGATGTAGTTACATAAGTAATTATACTCAAATACTAAGTCAACTCCTACATTGCAGTGCTTAAAGCACTACAGTTTCATTGAAGTTAGAACTGTGGCTGCTTCCTGGGTGTACCTCTTAGGGCATTATCACCTGATTTGACTCTCCTTTTAAAACCAGATGCTAGAAATTGTGGTTATCTTGACTTTTCTCTTTAATTTACGTACATAATTTTTTTTTCCACTTTTCAGTTTGGTTAGAGATCATCTCTTCTAACATCCCGGTCAAATCATGGTCACCTTCTGGGCTGCAGTGTGGGTTGGTCCTTAGCTCAGAGGTTTGTCCTTTTGAGCTCTGAAATATCTCTGAAGATGGAATTTTTAAAGCCTCTGCAGAGTAAACCTGCAATGATGCTTAAGTACCTTCTTGCTGAAGAAGTTTTTCTTGTATCTAATTGCCAGAGTGCCTCATGGGTCAGGATTTCCCTGCAGTTGGGGCAGCAGGGTCTCTCTGCGGTGCATCAGGGCAGAACCTGACAGCCAGCGCTCGGCCCACCAGGCAGGACAGCCAAAGGGCACCAGGGGCAGTTCCAGTCTCAAGCATCAGGCACCCTGGGGACAGGGACAGTCAGAGGCCAGTCTGAGCCACTGGCCCACGAGTAGGGGTCAAGATCAGCAAACTCAGGGTCAGACAAAGTCACAGGAAGACCAAATAGGGCTGTGAGAATGAGGGTCACAATCTGGAGCAGTAGGGTACCTGGTTGAACATGGCACAAGCACAACAGCAAAACAGTGGAAGTGGAAGCTGAATAGCAAAGCCTCCTCTAGGAGCAACTCCCAAGTAAAGGGTAGGGCATCTCTTTCCTAGGCTTTTCAGCAAAACTTCTCTCTGGGGACCTTGCATTTGGCCTTCCTCTAGCTTCCTCTAGATTCACAAGTTTTGTCAGGGCAACCCTGAAATTTTGCATTCTGAAACACAAACCCATGCCTTCAAAACACTTCGGGTTAACCATGCCAGAGTTAACCCCCCCGTATTGAGTTAAAAACAAACAAACACATTTGAGATCAAGAAACATTGAGAACTTGCATAAAATGTTTACCATGAATATTTGTAAGGATCTTAATTTTTATTAAACTAGATATGGCAGTGTGGGGGTTTTCTAATATAAAAAAGCATAATTACATTTCCTTCAATGATAGACAGAAATCAATACTTGCCCAAGAAAATACATTGATTTCATAGAGAAGTTTGGGTCTTGTGCACGCTATTCTTTAAAATAATAGGGACACATTTTTTTCTAGGGAGATTTTATTCAATTCATTAGAGCAAATTAGAATTTTAATTTGAAGCCCTGAATTTTGATAGCTGACTTAACTGGGCAGTGTGCAGTGGAAGAGTAAATTTAAGAGGGTATGAGACCCGTGAGTACAACTCAAGAGACTCATGATAGACATTTGTTAAGATATTTGTTTAGAAAAGTATCACAGTTCATTACTTGCTGTATATCCTTTGACTTTTTTCTCTGTCATTGAGTTACTACGGTTGGTTATGTTCTGTCAAGTTGCCACGTTGAACCTAGACTTTTGTTAAACCTAGACACTTAAAACATTGCCTTAGTGGTTAAACAATTCTTTTCTGATTTATGTTTACCTTGTAAAATTTCCACACTTTAGTATGTGGACTATCAGCTACAGCTTATGCCACTGCTGAACCAAGTCCCTTGTATTGGTATTTATGTTTGTTATAAACTGTTATTTACACAACAAGTTGTAAACGTGATTTACAGTGATAACATTAATTAATTACATTTCATTCAGCACCTCACTTGCCAGTAATTTGGCCTCAATTTTTACAGAATTTATTCTTGTTTTACAATGTGGGAAGCCTGTTGGCCTTTTATGAAAGGACATGATCAATGGTGTTTCATGACAGAAATGCAAAAATGACACAGAAATCAAAGTTTTGTCTGGTGAAGCTTATCCATCAAGGTAGCATATGAGGCTGCAGTGTTCTGCACCACCAGTCTCTGGTAAATACATTAAATAAAGATTCAACACACAAGGATTAAGCAAGACTACTGAGTTGTGCATTATTCTGAAAGCTGCTGAACAGCAGAAGGTAAAGTAATCATTCAGTAGATTCAAGATGAATAAAATAAAAGGCTATCTCATGTTACATTTGATTTCAATCTGCTGAAATATGCACTGCATATTTTGATTAGCTGGGTAATGCAGTGTATGCTTCTGGTAGGAAGCAGAAATCCAGCACCTTATTGTGCTTCTGTTGGCTGCCTATCCATTCATCAAAGCTTTCCTAATTTACATTCTATTTCCTTTGATGCAATCAATGTAAAGAATAGAGGGTGTTACCTTGCATTTCTATGCTTTGTTCTGATTTGGCATTTGTGATCAACATAGCCTAGTAATGTTGCAGGTTAGGAAACATTTTGCTACTGCCATCAATTATATTGTTCAGTGACATTCCTTCTCCCTGCCGTGCTTTGAAAATACACGTATATATTTCAAGATGTCTTTTTTGCCTACACTATTTGTTTTATGTAGCAACACTGTGAAAATGAGAGATGGTAAACAACATCCTTAATGCTTAAGATGAAGAAGCCAATGGCTACTTATCTACCATTATATTGATGTAAAGTTACTATAACTGAATATAAATAATAATACCATTAATCCTCCATGTCATAAAGAACTATATACATAGCCTCCAGCACTGTGGTATGCATTACCAGTTCGCGGACTTGAGCTTTTTACTCCCCCAGAAAAATGTGTTTGTTACTGTGATCTCAGTTCTTGAAAATATAGAAATGTAATAAACCTGATAGTGCATTATGAAATAACTAGTGGTTTTGTTTGGTTGGTTTGTTTGGTTGTTTGTTGTGTGTTTTGTTTGATTTTTTTTTAGTTTTAACTGGTGAAAATGAGCAATCAATGGACCTTAATTATTATTTTCATAATTATACCTAAGATATGACTCAATATCTTATTATCCTACAGCATATCTTTGGATGTATGACTCCCATGCTGTATACTTGAGTTCTTTCATTGATAGAATGAGATAAAAAAATAATTTGTCATGACTTTAAGATTGCCCAGTATAGAATAATCATTGTGTGTATTATATTAGCTCCTGGGTCAAAAGAAATAGGGATGATAATTAAAGTCACAGGCAATGTTTGCTCCATAAAGAACTGAGAGAGAAAAAAAATAGTTCAATTAAGTCACTATTCTCTCTGTAGCCATTAGAACAACTTAAATCTAGGTATGATACTAGTGCCTTTATCATTAAACAGCCCAAAATAACTTTTACAAAACTGGGATCGTAAATAAGTGTTGCTCCAGGCTTCCAAGTCAAATTCCCTCTGTAAGACATTTCATCTTTCAAAATGTGAGTTTGCATGTGTACTCCTGACTGCTGACATGAAATAGCTTTATAATATTGTTGTCACTACCTTCATATTCCTATATGAGTTTCTATCCAAGAAACATTTACCTCTAAGGAGCTGGGAATATCGACTAGTCCAGAAAACATATTCTGAGTCTGAACATCTATTAATCCTGTTTCAGGTTGCCCATACAAGGAATCAGGGAGTGGATAGCTGTCAGAGAGAAAGTCTTGTTCAAATGAAGGACTTTCAAATGAAAGAAATGCAGGACAAAGAAAGAATAATAAATAAAATAAATAAACAGCAAAAAAACTGCTAAAAATGCTTATGGAAACTGGGAGTATCATGCCTGGAAGACGTTGCAATACAGTTTTCTGTTTAGCTTACACATTGGTTACCCAGAGAACACTCCCTAGAGACGCATTTGTCTTATTTGTAAGGAATACCTAGGTGGTTCATGAGCATATGGGCATACTAACATAAATGATACTAGCAAAGTACATTTACTTTTATCTTTAAAAGAGAACAAACCAGTGAAATTTAATAAAGTGCCTGGTTTTATGTGTAGGCTAAAAAGACTGGGAAATCTAAGGGAACATCTATCAACTGTGATGAAGAGCAGCAGGGAAAAGATAAATTTCTGTAATGGAGGTTATTTATTCTAGCTACTACAGCAAGCACTTGCTCATAGGTGATCTATTTAAGAATGCAAACCAGTTTTCTTTGCCACCTCTTGCTTTCTTTAATAGTCACTCCTGGAGTTGACATTTGCCATTCTTTTCTTAACAAAGGTAGATGTATAATTTCCTTTCTTTTACCAATTAACATTTTGGTCTAAATCCTTTCTGCTCAGACCATCACAATCTCTCAATTAAATTATCTTTCTTCTTTTTATTTTTTTTTAAATTTCTTTTCTCCCTTGCTGTCTTTCTTTAGCTCCTCTTCCTGTTTCCAGTCTGTGTTTAATGTTCTGATTAACGCCCCCCCCAAAAAAAAATCTCCAGATTCTAATATTTTACTCATTGGCATTATGCTGTTCATATTTTTAGACTACCTCTGGTTCTTAGGGTACTGGGTGTTTGTGTTGGCAGTGGGATCTGTGAGGAACAGCCAGGACTGTCCTGTGCCAGATATGGCTGATTCCAGTCAGCTCCAACGCACCCACCATGACTGAGCACTGCAGTCAAGGCAGTGGAACTTCTGGGAAAGCATATTTAAGAAGGGAACAGGTAGTGAGGAATGAGGGGAAAAAATATGCAAGAAACAACCCTGTGAGCACCAAGGTGAGGGCAAAAGGAGGCTGAGGAGGTGCTCCAGGTACTGGAGTAGAGATGCCCCTGAAGCCAATGGGGGACCCCACGCTAAGTATGTACATACGTCGCAGAATCACATAATCACAGAATATGTGGAGTTGAAAGGGACCCACAAAGTTTACTGAGTCCAACCCCTGGCCCTGCACAGAACCATCCCCAAAAGTCACAACATGTGCCTGAGAGTATTGTCCGAACACTTCTTGAATTCTGTCAGTCTTGGTGCTGTGATCACTTCCCTGGGGAGTCCGTTTCAGTGCCCAACCACCCTCTGGATGAAGAACCTTTTCTTAATATCCAGCCTAAACCTCCTCTGACACAACTTCAGGCCCTTCCCTTGGGTCCTGTCACTGGTCCCCACAGAGAAAAGATCAATGTCCTGGAGGAACCGCAGCCCATGGAGAGGACTGATGCAGAATCAGGGGGAACATGTAAGAAGCAGAGAGGTGCTGTTATGGGGAGACCTCTACTTCCTTCCCCACCCCCTTACTCTTGAGGTGGGAGGAGATTGAAGAGTAGGTTATGAAGGAGTGAAGTTTAACCTGGGGAAAAAAGGGATTGATGGAAGTAGTTTTATTTTTTGCATTTGTTCCTCATGGTCCAAATCTACTTCACTTGGTAATTAAAGAAAATGTAATTACTTTTAATTAATAAAAGTTTTCCCCAAGCTGAATCTGTTCTTACCATGATGGTAATTGGTAAGCAATCTCTCTGTCTTTATTTTGAACCATGATCTTTTCCATTTTATTTTTTCTCCCATCCTGCTGAGAAAGAGAAGTGTGAGTGGATAGATGGGTGTCTGGCAGCCCTCCAAGGTCAACACACCACACTTATCTTGATTCTTAAGGCTTTTAGCCCATCTTATGTGTAGACTGCAGGTAACGGAGTTGGAAATTATTGACAACTTTGTGTTTTTACCATATTTTCCATAATGGGCCTGGTTTGGGGATGATACTTACAATGTGTATGTGATATTTTCAGGGTTTAAGGAACAGCGTGGTGTAACAGTATTTCTAAAAAGATAAAGAGAAATAATTATTAAAACCATAGCAAAGTTAGATGACAAATATGGCTTTCTGAAAGATTCAGTCCCTTCATATATGAAAGAATTAATCTGAATCACAATACTCTATATAAAAGATAAAGTTGAAAAGGGCTAATAGTAAGAGAGACGTTGGGCTGATTGTGGACAGTTAATTGTAGATGATCTCATTCAGATCTCAAGGGACAATGGAAAGTGGGATTTTTTGTTTGCTTGTGCTAAAGAACGAAGTCATGCAGAAACGAAGCTTTAATCTCTGCGTTGCTCTTACCAATCAGGGAATCAGTATCAGGAATTCTGTGTTAAATTCCAGGCATCTCAACACCAGAAATATATGGACAGGTCTGAAAGGTTTCTAGGTAGATAGTTCAGAGAGAGAAGTACTGAAATGATTGCAAAGCAGGCAGATTGATTTCTGAGAAGAAAAGAAAAAACAGTATAAAAGCTAAATATACACCATGCATAAGACAGCCACAATAGATGTATCACTTGACATGATATTTAAAGGGTATAAATGCCATGAAAGAAAAGTAATTGTCAAAGAAATTTAAAAAAAAAAAGGATCACAGTTCCAAGTATTTACATGAAAAAGATCCAGGAACAGAAGGACACAGATTGAGGCAGATACCTGAAGTAAATAGCATGCTAGAAATTTTGTATAAATAATGTTATTAATTTGCAAGTGTGAAAATGAAGCAGCATATATATTGTGAAAAGGTATCTGAAACCTTGACAAATACACTCTAGGTCAGACAGGAGAAATTTGCCACTACTGGGATGCAGTGTCATCACTTTTAGGGGTTGCATTTCATGTTCTTTTCTTTGCTTTGCTTGTAAAGAGGAAAGTTTGATTTCTCTTGGGTTATTCATTTTACTTTTACTTAAACAGAGTGTGAAACATCTATCTGTTATATAAAAAAAAAAAAGAGAAAAGCTAA
Source organism: Lepidothrix coronata (assembly GCF_001604755.1). Taxonomy (NCBI): domain Eukaryota; kingdom Metazoa; phylum Chordata; class Aves; order Passeriformes; family Pipridae; genus Lepidothrix; species Lepidothrix coronata. Next base: position 929,435 of record NW_016690407.1, on the reverse strand, counting down.
GCCTACTCTCAGGACAAATGCTGGGTGGTAACTTGACTTCTGGAATAACTACAAATGCAGGGGTGTACTTTGTATCTTTCAAAATTTTCATTCTAAGAAGTATTGCTAATCTCTGAATGAAGGCAGAATCCTTATGATCAGTGGACACTTTCTCCCATTATATAATTACTTTTTTAAAATTTTTCTCATCTACTTGGCACATAAAGCCAGAGAACCAGGGAGCAGAAATTAATGTCTGAGAAGGAGGGCCTGTATCTTTAATGAACGAGGCTAAAAAGGAAAATGCATAGAAAACCTTTCCAATAGAAATGCCATCAGTGTTTCATATCTCCATCGGTTTATACCCTAAATTGATCATCTTTTATAGTTTCATATTCATACTGTAGACCTCACTCATGCAAGCAACAGGCAACTTGAGTCCAAGAGCAGTGCCAACTATCAATTCACGAGAAAAAGATGAGCTCCTTGATTCCTCAGACAATCATTTCCTTACTGTAATTTTTCTGTCGGGGTTCAAAAATGTGTATTTTGTGAAGAAGTATTGCAAAAGTTGAATTACAGGCATCTGTGGTTTCACTACACTGAAAGTAGCCCACCTTAAGTATATTCATCAGTTTGCATGCTATTCTTCTTGATGGCAGGTGAAACAATAATAAATAATGTACAAAGGAAGTTAATCTGTTGTCAGAGTATTTTAATAAATAAAGTGTACAAAGCCATTCAGGCCTTGAGCTTCTTGCCAGAGCAAGAAAGGTCCAAAACTTGTTAAGGTACTTGTACCAATTTTATATTTGTATTTATTTTTTCTTCTCACACTCTATCATTGGATTTTATACAATAATCGCACTAATACTGTAATGACTTTATAAGAGAGAAAGAGGAAAACCTCTACCAGGGGCAATTATTGTTTCATCAATTTCTAATTATTCCTCCTATTCACCATTTATATTTTTGTGTCTAGTACTGTAGAGAAAAAAAAAACAAACAGAAAATCAACTATTGCTTGTGTCGAGTGCTTATGTTGGAATAAACTGCACATGGAGAGGAAAATGAATTTGCACACACTAAGAGCTGGAACCCTATGTTCTACTGCCCAAGGAGAAGGTATTGAGAAGGGATGCAAAATGTTTCCTTTCACTTGCATGAAGTTCCTTCGTGTTTTGGTTCAGGTTATTAGAAACACAATAGTTACGTTTAAAAATCTAGTGGCTTACTAGCCCAAAATGATCTTGGTTAGCTAATGAATGCTATCAGTATAGAGAAATATTTATTAATAATTGGGAAAAGTCAATAATAAAAGCTAATTCCAGTGAAAAAAAAAATCTTAAAAATATGTCAGGAGCTGGAAAAAAACCCACAAAAACTGTATGATATCACACAATGTTCTAGAAATTGTTCCATTTCCCCAAAATGCTGAAAGAATACACAGCAAAGGGATTAAATATATCCCTTATACCTTGTATTTTTAACTGAAAGAGGCAGGGGGGGATCTTTATGAAGCTGAGAATTCTGCTGCTGCTGAGTATGAATTGTAGAAATATCACAATATGTTTAAATCCAAATGTGGTTACATGAGTCTAACAGCATTGCATTCTTTATAAAAATGTTATAAAATGGACACAGCCAGTTACTGATCAGTATCTTCAACAGCTGCTCCTGGAAATACATTTATATATCCATATTTTGTATAATTTTTTTGTCCCACACACTAGAGCTTTCAAGAAACAGAAAAACTTTGTGCCTACTCAATTAATTCTGTTGAATGTGCCTACTCAATTAATTCTGACCACTCCTTGCCTTCTGAAAAAGAGGGTCAGCACCTGCAGTTACACCAATATCACAATTCCAGCTGTTTTGACATTCCTTCAAGTTCAAATTAACATATTCTACAGGTTCCCATGAAAAGGACCCTTTAGAAAATCCTGTACCTCAGAGTTTGTCCAAGAGTATTTATAGGCATCAGTTTAACTATATTTTGATGCATGTACTGAGATTTTAGAATGTTGATATTAGCAACAGTTGAGGTCAGATCCACACTCTTCTCTGAATATTAGAAATTATTATATTTTTATTTCAGTCGTTCATTCAGCTTCAATGACAGTCAAATTTTGTTATTAGAACTCAGATAATGAGTGACATGGGAAAAATCAGCATTTAGAAGTAGAAAAGTCAAAATCTGTATTGAAAGAAAATGTCTCGTCTTCTGCAGAGTGTTGTAAGCAATGGAGAGGAAACAAAACAAGACATGACACAGTATTCGACTGCAGTTTTAATGAGTTCCACTAAAGGATCTTTTAGGTTTTTTTACTAACACAGTGCTTTAAAATATATATATATATATATATATATATACATATATATATATACACATAACTGAAGGGCAGTTTTCCATCTTTGTTTTAGCAGCCATGCCACCCTAGTGATAAGTGAGGAAATAGTTATTTCTCTGGCAAGGATTTTCAAAGATTATTTGCAAACAATTCTTGTTACAAATATAATTCTTTTTGGTTTACAAATAGATCATAATTTACTCTTAACATATGATTACATTTTCATTATATAATTTAGAAAAATTATTTTTCAGCTGTGGACCCCATATCAATTTGGTTATTTTACCCAGTAGTGGACAGCTAGTTACCTTCATCATATTGTATTATCTCTGTTTTCAATGATAAATGTTTATGGTGCAGCAGAGCAAGTATTGACTAATGAATATAGTTGATGAATAATTTATACAGACCTTTTTGGAAGTATTTTCACCTACTTCTATCACTGTTTATCTAACAAAAATAAATAGTATCATCCTGTGGATAATACATATTAAACCAAATATTTTCTTTTACAAACAAGAAAATTCAAGAGCCTTCAGTAATGAAAAGAAACATACTTTAGCTCAAATACTCATAGAATTCCCTGTAATAATATTCTTCTAAAACCCAGGATGTCTTGAACCAAGATATCAAGGCTTAATATTTTATTTTGACATTTCCAATACAAAAATATTTACTCTATTTTTTTGTGAATAGTTGTTTCTATGCATATATATAATAAAAATATTGCCACTAAGATATTGAGTAGCTGTAGCTTTATTTCTGGATACAAGGTGGTGCTGTTTCTTTTTAAAACTGAAAATAATGTGTCGATGTGATCTTGCAGAAAGCAGTAGTAGGGACACAATATCTCATCAAATGTAGTTCTTCTAAGAAGTCAACTTCTCTATCTCCAGTTCTGTTTATTTGTTATGCAGTTAATAAGACATATATACATATGCATGTTCATATGTACACATATTTATACATTCAAATAAGCAGTTTTAAAACAATAATAGACTTCAACTTTGTACGTGATGCTGAATTCAGGTATTTTCATGCAGAGTCAGTCTCTGACATTAAAATTAACTTACATTTTATTGTAGAGCTAAGGTATTGGCAACTATTGAAGAGTAATTCTTTCCTCTGTACTGTACAAGTATGAAGGATATTGGAGCATTTGAAATTCTTGTAATTTTACATAGACTAAATTTGTCTGACCTACCTACTTATGTTTTTTACCTTTATGTTAATTAGGTCACTGTAAAATAATGTCAGAGATTTTATTTTTAATTAAAAATTGGAAATGAGATACATTAAAAAAACCCAGCGAAAACCCCAAACCAAACAAACAAGCAAAGTGCCAAGATATGTGATTTGCACCCCTTCAACACTTCCCAACTTCTTCCCTTCTTCCCAGTATTGTTACCAACATAAATATTATATGATGAATTGCAAGACTCATTTACTGAGCTCTCTGCTGACTGACATTGTCTTATTTTAGATTTTTTTTTTTGCAATGTTCACTAAAAAGCCAGATGCTGATAATCTTTTTGAGTAGCAGAATATATTTGGCACCTAGCAGAGTCAGACCCTTGCACAAGTTACATTTGACCCTTTCATGGCTCTTCTGATAGCTGACATTTTATGAAGGAATTCAAGGAACTTTAGACTGTGGGTTAATGAAATATCAGGCTAAACGAACAACAAGAAATTATTAAAATATACTAACGCCATCATATTGCTTCTCCAGCATAGGTTTTTCAAAATGCTCATCATGTTAAGATTCGTGACCCTGAAAACTTACTTATAGTCAAACTGTGTATATGTACAGTTCCACTGAAGATGATGGGATTACTTACATAAGAGATATTCATGGCTAATTCTTTGCTGAACTGCAGACCTTTATTTCTATAGATAATGTTAAAATACATTGCTCATCTTGACAACAGATTCTTCTTATATAATCAGACCAAAAATAAGTATCTTCAGACACCTCCACATCGTGCCCAAGTTATTACATCCTGAGTGTCATAGATAACATCTTCTGAGACTAAAATACTTTGTATTAAGCAGACTGTTAAAATATACTACTAAGATCAATGGTTTTGTTTGTTTCATTGGTTGGTTTTTTTCATTTGTGATCCCAGGTAAAAGTTTTATTGCTCTGTCTCCGTAGTATACATAGTTATTTTGAAAATAGTTGTACATAGCCACAGAGTCATGATATCTGATTACAGTTTACTGCTTTTATTTTGTATGGTTTGATCCTTAACATCTCTCTCCAGCAGCTACTTTTTGTCTGTAAGGCATATATTCATGCTGACAAAATATTTTTTAATCACTTTACAAAATAGTGTTAGGGAATCATAGTTTATCTAAGTAGGTACCTAAATCACTTCTGCAATTGTCAATAAATACAAAGAAATACATAGATTTCAGAAACAGTAGCTACTATCATAAGCTATGTGATGAATGACTATTTAAGTCATTAAGCCTCATAAATAAGCAGGGTTTTATTTCTAAATACGGTGTAAGTGATTCTCATCTTACAAGATAATAATGAGAGGAACAGATCTTTCGGACCCTCTCAGAATATGGTCTAACAAAAACTTGCAGAGACATATATATTCTTCTTCCTTCCGATGGCATGACTGATACTTCCCAATATTTAGAGTTGATACCATAATCATTGGGCTTGTTGAGCAATTTTTGAAAGTAGAGGTCATTCAGGGTAAAACAACAACAACAACAACAACAACAACAAAAACGGAACAGCGGCATACCCAGATAATTCTCTCTAAAGGACCTGAATCTGTGTGAAGCTAGAGGCATTCTTTAAGATGTGGGAAGAGCTCCTTCTGGATTTTGACGTTGCCTATGGTTCATTAGTCTCTCAGTTTGGCTACAGATGAGGAAATTAATGCAAATGATACAATTTGCCTTTTGTGACATATCTCTCTTTTCTAATCCTTTCTTTTAGACTGACTTTCTCTTTCCTCTTTATGCAGGTTATCTAAATGGGAATATCTATTTAAAGGGCAGTATAGAATGTCCAAAATCATGATAAAAGGTATTCTTTTCTAGCAAGTAAAGGTCAATAAAGCTAAATCATAAAGCTGGATGGCTAAAAGCAGGTTAATTTAACAGGGTCTAGTAAATCTTTAGTCAATAAAAGGTACAGAAATCTAAAAAGAAAAAAGAAATAATAATTGAATAAGAAATGTGTACTACAATATTGTCGTATCTTACACAGAAATGTACCAATAGGGATAACACTGGTAATGGGAAAAATTACCTTACTGGCATGGATAGAGTTGTCTCTAAACGACAATGAAGACTAGACAAAAGCATGAATCTGGCAGCTTCTGAGTCCTAAGGAAAGAGTTTGAGATAATGTAAAAGGTTTTGTCTTTGTCAGGACAGAAGCACAATTGAAATCTCCACTGAGCATTTGTACACATTTAGAATGCAGAGCGGGAGGAATAGATTTAAAAACAAAAGAAGTCATTATTTAGAGCATAGGTATATATTTTAAGGTAAACTTCATAGATTTTAAATACATACGGAATCACACACTAGCACATTAGCTGTGAAATATTGCTCCTTTCCCCATATGAACTAATGATTGACGGACAAAGGGGAAATTTGAGACTTTTTGGACTACACACTAGAATGCATAATGCATTACATTTTCCAATTATGCTTATCACCCAGTGGAAGGTCACCAGCAAGCATATCTTTGAAATGATCTGATTGAACATGCTGTTCAGGATTTCCCATTTGTGGTTTTATTTTTTTCCCTACCTGCAATTTCCCATTATGCATGGTAGCTTTCACACTATATTCATGAGATACAGGTTTATTTTTGTTCTCTTACTGATTATTTATGATTATTCCTCATATCAGGAGGTCTGACCCAAATGCCAATGAATACTATGAAATTCAATCAGGGATTTCAATTGACTTTGAAATAGACCTAAGTTTGCAGCTTTGTTCAATTTTATGATGATTATAGTAATCATTAGAAGATCTTAGACATTAAAAGTAACTTTCATTTAAATATGAGAGTGATGCTAGATATTGTTATATATTTTGACGGTCAGGGAAAGCTTAACAGATTTTATTTTGCTTTATGAAAATTTCCTTAATAATTTAATTCAAAAAACTGCTTTTCCCTCAACCACTAAGAATTAACTTGAAGTCATTGGGATATATGCTGACCACTCAGGAGAAAATTAATTGCATGAAAATTGGGGGATCTTCAAGTGTGCACAAAACAGTCATCCAATGCTGACATAAATGACCACATGAAATAAGGTTTGTTTTTCAAAAACTCCTTCTTGGTTCCCCTGAATTAGTCAAAAATATTAGTATAGACATATCAGTTGTTGTTTTTAACCAAGATCATGGAAGGGACAGTGGCCAATTAGTGTAATATGCAAGTAGAATGTGATTGGGAATAGACACTTGAATTCAAGTTTGCCACTAATAGCAGAGGTTCCAAATGTCCAGCTTTCATTCTCCAGGTAAACACCTTAAACGATATTGCAGCCATCTGCCCCTGGTGTTCCTGATAGATTCCTGAGCCATGAAGAATAATTCTTATCACCAGAGAATGGAAACAGAAGAAAATACAAATAGGCACTGCTCTATACTGAGTAGTGAAAGCTGGTGTTCCAGTTAGGTGTTTTGTTTGTTTGTTTGTGGGGGTTTTTTTGGGGTGGGGGAGGCGAGAAGAGATTATAAACTGAGGAAGGCTATGAAGACAAGGCGAAGTGCTGAGTCCTGCACTTGGCTCACAGCAACCCCATGTAATACTACAGGCTGCGGGAAGAGTGGCTGGAAAGCTGCCTGGTGGAAAAGGACCTGGAGGTGCTGTTCAACACCAGGCTGAACATGAGCCACCAGTGTGCTCAGGTGAGCAAGAAGGTCCATGACATCCTGGTTTGGTCAGAAATACAGTGGCCAGCAGGACCAAGGAAGTGACCATCCCTCTGTACTCGGGCCCTGGTGAGGCTGCACCTCGAATACTGCACTAGTTTGGGGCTCCTCATAGCAAGAAGGATTTTGGGGCACTGAAGCAAGTACAAACATAGGGTAATGAACCTATGAAAGGTTTAGATCAGAAGTCTTAAGAGAGGTGGCTGAGGGAGCTGAGGGGGTTTAGCCTGGAGAAATAAAGGCTCAGGGCAGACCTAATCACTCTGTACAATTACCTGAAAGGTGCTTGTAGCCAGGTGAATGCCAGTCTCTTCTTCCAAGTAACAACTAATTGGAAGAGAGGACATGGCTTCAAGTTTCACTGAAAGAGGTTTAGATTGGATGTTAGGAAAAATTTATTCACCAAAAGAGTAGTCAAACGTTGGAACAGGCTGCCTAGGGAAGTGGTGGAGTCAACGTCTCTGCAGGTATTTAAAAGATATGTAGATGTGGCTCTTCAGGACGTGATTTAGCAGTGGACTTGGGAATACTGGGTTAAGGGTTAAGCGATTTTGACTGATATATATTCATTTTACTGACTTTCTGAAACAACGAGAATTAACTTTGAGGCTGGAAGCTTATTTGTTTTCTTTGTTGAGTTTTATGGTTCAATCATAACTAAGGACTAAGCCATATGAGCTCCACCTGCTGACCAGTTCAACCTGCCTTATTCCATTGAATGGATTTTGATGAGTACTATGTTGGGTTTTTTTGGTAAAACATAAAGTATTATAGCAAATAGTACTGTTTACAAATTCATGTTGAGTATTTGTTAACCCCTGCTCTCTTCAATACTTTTTTTGAGCATTTAAATACTCAGGATGGTGTGTTTAACATTGTTCAAATTTGTTTCTGCTTTGCTTTATATTTTGTTTCAAAGTTTAGTTGATTTACTTTTAAGATAAGATAAAACATTTAATTCTAATGACAAAAAATATTTCATTTTGGGTTGCCCAAGATATTTATCTTGGGGTCATACATAATATTTTGTTTGTAATTATTTGATATTGAGAAGATGTTTCAAGAAACTAAACATTAAACTAATGGCTTTTATTTGTAAACAGATGACATAACTTATTGTTACACTAAATTATATCTGACATCTGCATTACTCAATTATGCTGGCACTCATTTACCAAAGTAAATACTCATTAAAATAAATATCTATGCTACAAATAGGAATTTACCTTACTCTTGTTATTGCAAAAAATCTGAGACTGGAAAAATCTCTAGAAAAAGGAGCATCAAGATCCATCTTGTAAATTAAGATCAATTTGAGAAAACATATGTCGCTATGAGATGGTGAGAATATTTGCATGTAAATGTGTAATAACTCTCAGGGCTTATAGGGGAAAGACTTCGGTCTCTGGAAAAGGAGATGGATTTTTTTAGCTCAGCTGAAATAGAATCAGTAAAAGGTGAAAGGAATAACTGTCATTTGAATAAGTAACGTAGCAAATAGGTCCTCTGTGTTCCCTAATTCTAAAGCAAGCACAAAGGTTCCTCTACAATATCAAATTCAAAGAATTCAATTTGAAATTTAATGGAGTACCATTTCCTAAAGTAAATATTTCAGTCACAGTGGTGTCAGATGTGCCAATATAATTGTGTGTTTTTTAAAGCATCCTAGCATTCTCAAAGGCTAGTTACTATAACATACCATGATGGAATAGTTGCTTAAAAAGACACATACTTCGACAGTAGATATAGATATATATATTTATTTATACACAAAAATTCTTCAAGTAAGACATCTATCTTAAGTATGTCATTGCATTCCATATGATGTTGAAGTTTGTATGATGTTACACTTTTCCTTAGCTGAAAAGGGAATTGGAAGAAGTTATTGCTTCTTTCCTAGGGGTTGATCTCATGAAGAGTCAAAACCTTTACATTCACCCTGCGAAGCACTTAAACACATACTTCAGTTTAAATAGTAAAACACAACGAGCTAGGAGTACAAATGTATTTAGAATCCCCCAAGTGCAACTCTGGACATTTTGTGCCTTGTAGCACCCAACCCTTATGTTCTACAAGTAGCAGACATGAATGCAGTGTTTAGCCTTTATGTGAGGAAGAAAAAAGATACATAGGTCTGTTAGTGACTTTCAAAGTATATTGTAAATATCTGCAGCTGCACTATTTTTAAAACTTAGCTTATTTTTGCAGCTGAGTGAAAGGTAATGCTTGGTTTACAATGCATAGCAAATCCAATTAAGGGAACGGAGCTGTTGGAATTCTTTTCACATTGAGATCAAAACTGGCTTTGCTAAACCATGTAATTTTTTCCAGTAAGCATAGAACAGAGACACTTATATGCATTAAAAGGAATTTCTCCATGCAATAAATGTTGCACATTAGCCATTTTCTTCTTTTTTTTGGTGTATTTGTCATTCATACGAAAGATTTTAATAATTGTATAGTAAATGAATCTCAAGAAGAACATCAGTTACAGGTACTGAAGAAAACATTGGAATTCTGAATAACACCTTTTTTATTTTATGTCACTGTACACAGTGTTTGTATTGTTTATAAATGCATCTATAAACATTTCCATTTATCCATACACTGTAATGACAACAGTTGCAATTAGTTCTTTCACAGTGAATTTGTTACTGATATTTCCTCTCTCTTCAGTGAAAGGAAAAAAGAAAAAATATGGGGTGTACCTTAGTGCATGGAAAAGGAAGCATAGCAAATGTGACAAGTTTCTTGTATGCCTGAGTATTTCATCTTGGCATGGAAAGATCAGGTGACATGGAAAGCTAGGGAGAATGAGAGATAACATATCTAAACCTGCTTGCACAATGTGAGATCCCCTCTTTGTTCCAACTGTCTCCAAGCAACAACAGCAAAATCTCTTGAGTTAATGTACCAAGTAATAAACCAAAGCAGAACCTTTCCTATTTAAAAAAAAATAACTTTTACGAGGGAAATGCAGAAGGCGAGGAAGGAAAGATAAAGAGATCTCCTTCTGTTAGTTTAAAACATTTGTGATTCTCTTTGATATCACAGGGACAATCTTGATTTAGAAGTGTAGATGATAAGGAGCAGATGCTAAACAAGGTATGCTTTCCTCAGATGAACCAAGGTGAATTTTCTGCTATGGAATCCAGCATAAGTGAAAGATATTAGATTAATAATAACTCATGTTTCCTTAAGAATATTGCTGCTAGCAAAGAGGAAAGGGAGACTGTTTTGTAATTTTAACGAGTTGCAGTTTATTTTTGAAACTTCTGAAAACTCTTTAAAGTGGATTGGAGATTAGGACAGTGAAAATAGTTTTGAAATGCTTTTTTAATTCTATCATATTTTCCCCTAAGTCCTGTTATCTCTAAACAAAAAAAAAAATCCATTTTATTGTATGAATACACAGCACCTTAGGTCCATACATACAGCTGTATTTATGGGCTAAGCCATTCACTTGGATGGAACCTAATAAAGTAGTTAGGAAAATATTCATATTGTTACCTTAGACTACTTTAAAATATATTCACAAGTCCTTCCTTCTCTAGCAGATTTATTATGATCCATACATAATTTCAGGTAAATTAATAACCTAATATCATGTTGTACTAAGCTATAAGCTATATAAGTTAAGCGATAAGAAGGTCATCTGCACATGTGAAGAAAGAACAGAGAAACAATGGCAGGAGGAATAACTCAATAACCTGCTTCAGCTGCTCCCAGGCCACCTGCAACAAAAGAGCCTCCATCTTGAGAAGCCCAGAGGAGCAAAGGAGCACAATGACACTCAAGGACCCAAATCAAGGGCTCTGGAGGAATTTGCTCCTTGCCCAGGCCTCTCCTGGGACTGTCCCAGCAACGCCACCAGATCTGCTGTCTAGCTGTGAGACACATCCTAATAAAGGGGAGTAGCTCTCTGGATCACCTTTCAGACTAAGGAGAGGGAGTGTGTTATTCTCTAGGGATGTGTGATACGGTATTTGATACAGGGAAAGAGCATTTTTGGGGATTGGGATTGCATAGGGCTTATTATAGGATGCTTAGAAGAGGAACCAAAGGCAGAAAAAGGATGATATTTAGTTGACCTGTGCAGGAACAAGCGTGGGAAATAGAGTGATTGTCATGTAGATAGTTTGTTGGTCAATACATTTGTCTGTTCCTGCCCTGCCTTGTGCCTGATCACCTCAGTTTGTCCTATCTCCTTTTTATCTTCTTCTATTTTCCAATGAGGAGTACTTTACTCTTTGTATAAGCACGTGAGTGCAGATGCTCAAGTGAGTGTGCGAACAATAGCAAAGATAAATCTGGATTAACCAGCAAGTAGGTGAAGTGGCCTGGGAGGCAGGAGGTGAGTGGGCTTCTAAGGGACACATCTGCATGGGGTAAGTGCCTCTGTCCCTAAGGGTGAGAGGTAGGTTGGCTGTGTGACTAGGGTGGGTGTGTGCAAGTGAAGGGGTCTGTACCAGCCACTGGAGTGGGGCTGAGGCCTTCGGGGATTGTATACCAGATGCCAGAAACTAGGCAGACTGGGATCAAGGGACAGCTATTGAGCAGAATGACTGTTTGAGACCAGGTGCTGAGTGGACCCACCTTTTACATATGCATATAAATATTTTTGCACTGTCAGAACTTCACCTTGCTCAGTCAGAGAGGGAAGGACAATGACATCATTGATGCCCTTGGTGTTCATGTGAGTGCTCAGAGGGTCTGCCTGTGATCTGTGGCCAGATCTGTGTGTGTATGTATATATATATACACATATATCTATCTCTATATACACACATATATATGTATAATATATATATGTATATATATACACACGTATATATATATGTATAATACATATCTATATACATATATATTGTAAATAGTGTAAACTACTTATCAGGTATACACTTAGTTTCACTACTGGAGGGACCGAGTGACTGAATCAGACTATAAGGAAGCCAGACTCTGGAGACAGTCACACTTCTGGACAATGCAGAAGGAGGAATCATATAGGTTTCCAAACTTGTCTGATTTTGTAATCTCAACATCCCTCAAGATAGAACACCACCTGCAATTTAGAGAATTGCATTTATTTTTTTTATTTTCTGATCTTCTGTCACCCAGGGCACTTTTATTCATTTTAGCTGCATGACTGCAAAGTCAATGTCAAGCTGGTTTGTCTTTTCATAAATGTCTAAAGGTATCCATAAATTACTCTGTTTCCAAAGCTTAATAAAATTAAAATTCATTTTAGTTGGCTGAATATGTTTTGATCTTATTGGTTTGTCATTGTTTTGCAAAAACATACAAAACAATAATGATGAAAAAGAAGAAGAAACATAGATTTTCTTTCTATTTTGGCAGCCTTTCTACTTTAACTTTTTGTTTAATGTATGTTTTCAAATCAAATCCTTTTTTTGTGTTAGTTGGCTAAATTAAGTTCATCATGCCCAAAACAAATGCTCAAGAAATAAGAAAATATAATCACTTGCATTTTACAAACAGGGTCAAATAAACAAGGGAGTTCCAAACTTGAAATGAGGTGTTCTGTTTCACAAACAAGTTCTGCCTTACTTTCAATGGCATATGACCTTTGCAGTAAGATATTGTGTACTTTCCAGCACTAGGGTTAAGCATAAAGGAGGCAGCATGTCTGTGTCAGATTACAAATCCTTCTGTCATATCTTTGAGGCTGCTATATTCGTCTTTTTCTAGAGAGATGTTCATAACTGAACGTACCATACCCACCAAAGAACATGAAGGTTTGGATTGTGCGAACAGACATCAGTGAGGCAGTGATCATAGGAAAATTGAAGTGTATGGTGCTAAATCTGATCTTATCTAGCTCCTCCCTCAAATCAGTATAAACTGTTCCTATTCCTTTCCTAGCAGACCTTTACCTTCTCTGTTTTTAAAGCCCACCAGCAGCAATGATGGCCCTGCCTGGTCTTTTTCTGTCCTGCTGTCCATGGGTCTGGCTTTCTATTCCAAAACACTGTTGCATTTCACCAAAACTTTTCCTGAATCTTTTGTGCTACAGTGGTCTAGATCTCATATCCACTATGGAAAAAAGAAAGAGACAGCTTCTTCATCTGCAATAGCTTTTTTTGTACCTAAGTAGTATATATTCTTCCTCTTTTTTCTTAGAATAAACATTACAATTTTTAAATAAATTATATACGAATTATATATAATATAGCCCTTCTTCTGCATTAGTGTATCATGCCTGTGGAAGATCTTATACTTGCTCCAGAATCCTTTTTCCCTAGCTTGCTTACAATACTGTCATATTAATCAGTATGAAAATCCATTCTGTAGTCAAGATATCCTTACGACTTATTTCCTACCCACAATATCTATTACTCAGTTGCGGTAAGAAATGTACTTTGCTTAACCCAGTTTGGCCTGATATAGATACATTAGCTGATTGTTAGCTTCCTCATATTTACAAATTGGCTATTTGGTTATTTGTTTTGGAGTTCTTTTGAAACTAGAACATTTAATCCTTGAAATAGTCTCATTTGGTTTGCTGAAAATCAGCTCAGTGTTTTTCCTGTTTCTGGTCTTTTCACCCATTTGCCAATCTCCACTAATTCAAGATTAACTGGTGTAATTTCAGCTATCTTTACATTACCCCATTGTGAAATCCATCAGATTCAGACAATCTGAAAAAAATAAGTATGCTCTTATATTCCATTTTAATTTTCCAATAGAAGAGCTCAGCATTTGTTGTTTGTATAGATTGAAGTTGTTATTTTCAACTGGGTAAATGTATCCTAAATTATACTTAGGCCAGCTGTTTGTTATCAAGTGTTCCCCTTTGTTGAGTAGTGACCACTTACTGCCTTGCTTTTATTTTTACTATTATTGCTGTGGAGTTGATTCCTGATACTTTGGAAGTCTCTTCCTATTTGGGTCCCATTTCATGTTTGTCAAATTGCATTCCAGTTGGTTGCAAGGAGCTTGGTTGGCTTGGTTTTTCGTTCACTTTTTGCAATGCTTTCCCCTTGCTTTTGAATCAATGAAAAGTATCAGATTTATCCAAGTAGGTCTCTTTCTACATCTCTTAGCTGTCATAGTTTACATGAGTGCCCTAGAAGTAATTTCTTTTGGTAAATGTCAATTCCTCATGATACTTTTTCTCCCTTTGACTTGCTTCACTTGCAGTGTCTCATATGAATTGGATTAATTTACTGAGAAAAATTTTCCTGATATTTTCTTCAAGAATCATAACAGTTTTTGAAAATCACTCCCAAACTCTTTCAGCTCTTCAAGGAATCCTTTCCCACTGACTGGAAATAAATCTATAGAATTTTTCCCTCTATTTCTTTCTATAGCTTCTCTGTCACTTTCTGTAGTATTGGACACTAGCCTCACTTGACTCAGTACATTTTTTGATTCTAAATCTACATATATTAAAATAAACATTACCTTGAAATGTTCAATTGCACTGAATTGTGATTGTTCATAGTAATAATCTGTTAGAATGGATCCTCTCAAATTTATTCTAAAATGTCACTGAAAAATCAGAGTATTCTAGGAACCATTCCCATTAAGCAGTTTTTATGCAGTCACTCTGTTCTGGAAGAAAAGAGAGTTACTCACAGATACTGACAGTTTTGTGCCAGCTGGTCTTAGTAAATGAATCCGTTTACTATTATAAATATTATAAATATTATTCACTGAATCACCATGCTGAGTGATACCTACATTTGGAATTGTACATCTCAGATGTACAATTGGTCATTATTGATATACCAGTATTGATATACCTTTCTTGAATACTGAAAATTCCTTCCTTCCATAATGTAGAAATATTAGATGCCTCAATGTCCAGGGATGGCTCAGACTGCAGCACGTTGCAAAACAACTACAGTCCCAGTGTTGTATAACACTTTGTTCCGTAAGACAGAATTTGCACAGAAGCTTACTGAGATTCGTGGTTGTTGCACCATATAAACTTGTCATTTACCGCCCAAATTTTTTATTTTTCTGTAATCACAATAGGGTGGAAAATGTCACCATAATCTTTCTATTACAGAATATCTCTTACTGCTTTATTGTTATATTTTCAACATATTACTGTTCCCCAGCTAATAACTTTGTCTCTTTATCACTGTATGTAATTAATCATACATCAGAAAACATCATCAATCAGAAATTCTTCCTCTCTTCTAGCAAGGAAATAAAATAGCAAAACAATTTTATGGCCATAAATTGATCTGCCTCAGGGTTCTGAGTGTGGCTTGTTTTATAGACTCTATTTGCAGAGAGAAAAAAATAAAGCTTCAGACTAACTTTGTAATATATACAGTATAGTGTATTTCTGCTGTATTTAACATGTTTTGGTATTTGTTCAAGCCACTTGTGCTGACTGAAGGATTCCAGTACTGATTATTTTTTGCGTAGAACAACAGAAGAACAAAAAATACCCTCATAGACCTGCAAAGCCAAAAGACTTTGTTCAGCAGAGTATGTAAATCAGAAATAAAACTTGTATGATTAAGGAATGCTACGTTCTCTAGCCACTATATGGAATAAAATGAGATAATTACTAATGTATCTAGTAGTTTTGATTCTCCAGACAAAATGGCTGAAAAATATTTATAGTGTCAACAGGGGGAAGCTCTCATCATGGTTCCTGAGGGAAATTCAGATTCATATCTTCAGAAATACTATGAAATACTGGTCTTTCCACTATTATAACATTTCTAGGGAAGTGTTTGGTAACTACATGAATTAATGTTTATGTTAAGCATTTTTTAAAATCACATTTTTTAATTAAAAAAAAAAAGAATAGCATTTTTAAATAATGATAAATCACAGAATCACAGAATCAACCAGGTTGGAAAAGACCTCTGAGATCATGGAATCCAACCCCATGACCCAACACCACCCTGTCAACTAGAACATGGTACTAAGTGCCACATCTAGCCTCTCCTTAAATATCTCCAGGGATGGTGACTTCATGACCTCCCTGGGCAGCCCATTCCAATGTCTGATCACTCTCTCTGTAAAGAATTTCTTTCTAAATGTCTAACCTGAACCTCCCCTGAAACAGCTTAAGACTGGATCCAAGTAGTTACAAATTTGAATTATCAGCAGCCCTTTTCCTCTCTAACTGTAAATTAGTCAAATGTGATTGAGAGTATGAGTAAGTTTGAACCTGGCTCCCTGCCAAGTCCACGAGACTATACTGAAAACCTTTTCCCCTCTCCTGCCCTTTGGGCAAAGGAAAAAAAAACTATAGAAATTGAAAAAAACCCTGAAACCAACTGATTTATATCAAAATATATATAGTTTTACATATATCGCAGTTATATACAGTTAAAATACTATGTACATATAAAAAGGAACCCCAAACACTCCTAAAGGGAAAGGGGAAAAAGGGACAAAACCACAAAAGAAACCCCAAGTGGGTATGCACAATCAATAAAAACTAGCAAAAGAAAATCTTACTACTCTCCTTGAGATAGCAGAATTGCACCAAGCACCGCCAGCACCCTCTGCCTCCTGGAATCAGCAAAAACAACAGGCCCAGATGAGTGAGACCAACCACAGGGACCTGCCGTTCTCGAGTCCACCGGAAGAGAAAAGGGAACAGCCTTCTCTCTCCTTCTTATTTATACCTCTGCTTATGTAAAGAATAGCATGGAATACTGGGAACATAGGGTACGTCCCTGGTTACAAGCTGGTCTCCAGGAAGGCCTAGACTAAAACTATCACAGAGTATAAACTAGGAGAATTAGTTCAACTACCTATGTTACTGAATACTAGGGTTGCATTTCAAACATGAGTTGTTTCAAGTTTCTGAAAAAATCTATCAACTTTTTCACAGAATCACAGAATCATCATTGTTGGAAGACACCTTGATAATCTATTCCAACCCTCAATTTAGCCCCATCATAATCACCTCTAAACCATATCCCTAAGTGGCACACAGAGATGCCTTTTGAACACCTCCACAACCTTTTGGGGTGCAACTGGTAAGGTGACTATTATAAAACCAGGGTGCAACTGAACGGCTCAAATGGAGCAACAAAAACACCATAAAAGAACACTGCATAAAATGGCTCCATCCTTAAATAACATGGGTAAGGAAGGCACTGGAACAGAAGGTGGGGTTTAGGCGGAGCATGCAGATTATAACCAATCATAGGAGACAGGGGCTGAACATAACCATATGTGGTACTGCGTCAAATATCAGCCAATGAAGGAACAGAACATGCATACCTTATAAATAGTACACAATACAATAAAACAATTCACATGTAAAATCTACGATTTCCTTACTAATCACACATTTTCAGACTGCCACAATCTATCAACTTTTTCACAGAATCACAGAATCATCACGTTTGGAAGACACCTTCTTGATAACCTATTCCAACCCTCAACCTAGCCCCATCGTAATCATCTCTAAACCATATCCCTAAGTGGCACATAGAGATGCCTTTTGAACAGTTCCAGAGATGGTGACCACTTTTTATCATGTGTCAAAGTCCCCCCAAAAAATCTTTTGCTATTTAAAACCTGAGTTCTAGCCCCAGAACCCAGCTGGTTATGCCTCTGGGAAAGTGTCTTTAAGAAGGAGTAGTGATTAATGAGAAGATAGAGAAGGAGGGGGAAAAAGTGAGAAACAGAAATATGAACCCCAAAGTGAGAGAAGAAGGATAGGAGGTGCTCCAAGTATCAGAGTTTCCCCTGCAGCCCATGGGAAGGACCACAGTGAAGCAGATATATATTGCAGCCCGGGGAGGACCATGCTGGAGCAGCTGGCACATTACCTGAAGGAAGTATGTCCTGCAGAGAGAGCAAGTGTGAGCAGGAGAAAAGTGTAAGCTGGAAGGAGAGGCTGAGAGGAGTTGCTATGAACTGAGTGACCTCCATCTCCTTTGCACTGCTCGGGAGTTGGGTATGAGCTGAGGCAGGAATGAAGCTGGGATAGGAGAGGGCAGAGAAAAGGAGTTGCTTTAATATTCTACTTTATTTCTCTCCACTTAAATATCGTTTACTTGGCAATAAATTAACTGAGTCTGTTTTACCTATAATAGAAATTGGTAAGTGATCTCCCTGTCATTACCTCCACCCATAAACTTTCTCATGCTATTTTCTCCATTTGAGGAGCAGAAGTGAGAGAATGACAGGGTAGGCTTTTAGCCCCTAGGCAAGGCTAACCCACAACATGTAGTCTTTTATTTTTATTCAAAAAAATGTGCCTTTTTGATTTTGTAAGCCTCCAAATCGTCTTTGAAGGCCTTATATTAAGAAAAAGTCTGAGTAGGCTCAGCTTGAACATTTGAATGTCTTGTTTCCTATTAAACCTTTATGTACATTAGGAGAGTGACAATTGTAGAAGTAAAGGGAGATGAAGAGACAACCAGCAATTAGTAAATCTCACTACTTGCACAAGAAATGATGTCTCAGCTATCCATATATGAAAAAAATGTAGTTTTCTAATGTTTCAGATTAAACGTGTTCCAACTGTAAAAGCATTGCTATCCTTGAGGATGACCAAAGATGAAGTGGGTGATGTTTACAATTTGCAGTTTGTCTTTCAAAAGCAGAAGATACTGAGGACTAGTGTAATCGATGGGTTGAATAGTAAAGAGCATTTTACATGACATTAGATGTTTTAGTGTGGTTTAGTTTATGATGAACTATTTTATAGTAGTTGGCGGCAATTATTTTGCAGCTGTAAGGTGCCTGTGTATTTTGAAAGAGACATATGGGGTGGACTACATATATATGTCAAGGTCTAAGACTGCATTTATTATATTATAGCAACCAATATTTCTACATCTCAATAAGCACTTGCTATTTCAAACTTGCTGACTGTCTTCTAGAATGTTTTTTTTGTTCTCAAGTTAAAAAAGCAAAAATGCCCATTATATATAATCAAAAATAGTCATATTTAACTGATCTTAGCAAAGAAATCAAAGATTAGAGAAAATAACTCTTATATTTCCCTCTGTGGTCATTTGGTGGCTGGATTGCAGACCAAAGTTGCCATTCATGACTTGTATCATATTGTACCTTCCAGTATACAGACTTCTAATAAGGACTAAAATGTTTTAGGACACTCCTCTCCCACAAAAAACACAAATCCTAAACAAACAGAAAAACCCACCTCCACCCCACAGCTTTTAATCTGTTAGTGCTAGACAGTTGTCTTCACTCATATTGACTCATAGTATTGACTCATGAGTATTGACTCATAGTTGTTTGGTTGGGTTTTTTTGAATAGCTGTTCATACATTTTTGAAAGAGTTTTCTTCTTCACTAATGAGGTAAATCAGGCAATTAAAACATATTTAACATATTTATAGTTTCATGGGAGATAGTAGGTATTAGGGTAAAGAATGGTGTAAATATATTACCATATTTCCCTGATGTAGCTACTACTTTTGTACCTGTTGTTACCTGCATATGGAAATCTTTCTCTGAAAACTTACCTTTGGCCATTTAAAAGGAACTATTTATATAGTCCTGATAGTGCTCTGCTCTTTGGTGATCAATAAGAATGTAATTGAAGAATTTGCCTAAAAACTACAGAAATAAATGGTGATTTTCCCAAGTGCTTAGCTGAACTGGAACATGGTATTCCAGGGACATAGAATGCATTACCCCCCCCCAAAAAAAAAAAAAAAAAGAGAGAGAGAGAGAAGAAGCATTAAAATCTCTATTATTTTTTTTTTCAGTTTTTTATTCCTGTAAAATCACAGCTCTTTTCACACTCAAGTATTTATTCCAAAGTGAATTGAACCAATGTTCTAAATATACACAGTTACACAGGCTACTGGAATGGATTTCAGTGTGACATTTCAGCACAGTATTTGATATACACAATCTAATTTTTATAGGTCTCTCTTAAGTTAACTCAGTTTTATGACCATGGAAACTACTACCTACATAACATTAAATTTGAAAAATAACTTCCATGAAATACAATGCTTATGCATGGTACTTACCATAGTAAATATAATCTCTTTGTTACAGGCTGATTGTCACAGTGAAATGGAACTGGGAAGTTTATAGGTAAGGATGGTACAAATATCAAGCACAAACTGTTCTTATGTTCTTTTTATTTATTATGAAAAGCAAAATTGAGTCAATATAATTTCTTGTTTATTGTGAATATTTCTTACACAATACCATGCATTTTTTTTGTTTATACAAGTTTGATAGTTTAAAAAGCATTTTTTTCCACACAGAAAGTGTTTAATTTTTTTCCTTCTCTGCCTTCTAGTGTCTTATACTCTTATACTCCCTTCACAGTCTTATGCACTTATGCAGACCCTTATGCTGAGTATGCACTAACCAGATATCCTTACAAATTGCATAACATTTCACTAAAGTGATCTCTCATAGTAAGCATTCAGTTTACATCTTGAGGCAAAGGACTTGGAAATTCATTCTTAGTTTCCTTGTTAGTATTTTTAAAATGCTGAAAGTGAATCCCACGGCTTAATTACACATTATGTGAAGAAATATTTTCTCCTACTGATTTTTAAAATGTCTGATTCTTTTATTATCATTATGCTGCCTATTTAATTGTGGTATAAGACCAGTTTAATATGCTTACACCATAGCTTTTTCTTTGAAATTTTTTTTAAAAAAAAGTCAATCTGTTCAATCTTCCTTCAAACTATTATCTTCCATGATCTTGGACATTCTCTCGAAGCTTCTCTTTTCCATGTAATTTTTTGAAGTAAACAGTAAAAAACAGACCTTCTTGGGACAAGAAACAAGACATTTAGGTAACACTCACCTTCATCCCGAGCTGTCTTATTTTGATGTTGGCGACCTGTGGGAGCCCAAACCCAGCTTTCAGCAAAAGAAAACAAGGTTGACAAACATCTCGCGATTCAAGAAGTTTGGACCCTTGTCCTAAGACCTGTTAACGTGTAATCTGGAGATATAAACCTGGCTCCAAGAAGAATTAAGAAAGGACTTTTTGAGATGATTGTATCAGACCATGTCTAAACCCCTTTAATCCCTTTCCCCCTATGTAATCTTGGTTAAGGGAAATATTTAACCCATTGGGCAATGGTAGTAAAAACTCGTGTAATTCCCTAATTAACATAGCTTGTCCTCTTCATTAACATGTCCAGCCCCAGATGCCTTTAAAATAGTGTTCTCATGTTCAATAAACCATTCCAGTTCCCCCATGCTGGGATCGTGTCTAGCTTTTATTTTTCAGACCGCCACTGCGACCTACTCCATTCATCTGTGCATATAGTCTTCCATGATTTTTTGAAGTCTGGTAGAAGCTGGAATATAATACATAAAATCTAAGATCTTGTGCTAATTTATCTCCTAGCACCACGATGTAGTGCATACATGTAATGTTCCAGATATAATGAATAAAAATATTTATTTATAGAAAAGAACTTTGAAACTCTGCTATTCATGATATTACTTTTTATGCAGCTTGGTGTTTTGTTTGCTTTCTGACTGAAGTTGTAAATTAAGCAAATATCTCCAACTTACTGCAATGACTAATGGTTCCTTTCTTGAGATAGAGGTAAGCAAGTAATTTAAGATTTTCTTCATGTATAAATTACTTTACACTTATTTATTCAGAATATCATCTCTCCCTTCTCTTCATTAGTTTAGTTCTCTCTAATATTTTGCTTACTTCTCTGGTTTGGATTAAGTAAAACAATTTTGTAAACTTCAGAATTTGCTGTTACTTTGCTTGTCGGTTATTAAGTGTAATAAGCATGGTGGGATTTCAAATGAAAATGATTGACTTGGTAACAGCCAACACATTAATACTCTGTTTAGCTGTGCATATCAAAATTTAAGGAACAATTTTACCTATTAGTGTAAATTTGTAACTGCATGAAATAGGTGTAAAAGAATTATGAAACCTAATTATCATTATTGTAATGTTATTTGAATTCCTGAGTTGTCCAGTGTAGAAACTACACAGTTTTTCAGGGGCTTGCTACTAAAGAAAGTTATTAAATTTCAGTGTCCTGCTTTGACCAAATGTTTCACAATTTTGTAAACATCACTCTCATTAAAAGGAAATCTGGATTTTCAGAATGGTTTAGGATATAATGTGTATTTCCATATGTCATGACATGTCAGCCAACTGTAAATTAATAATACCTGATTTATTATAGGTCATCTGTCCTCATTTTCCTAACTATTCTTCTGTCCTTTTCCTGTACTAAAATTTTCTGTGGTTATGGACCTTATTTTGATAAAATAATCTTGGAAGCTGCTCCTGTTATAAGAAGCCCTGACACTGAACCTCTAGAGAATTTGAATCAATCAAAGATATATATGTCGAATCCATACTTCCAGCTGACTTTATTAGGGACAGGACTTGGCTTCTTTTGTTGGAAATAGCCAATGCTTTCTAATATTATTCTGCAATTAAATTCCATCCTACAATAGATATTTAATATAGATGTCTGACAAATATCATGAATGTGTTTGTTTTTCTCCTTTAACCAGAGAGAGCTTCTTAGTTGAAATAACTTTGAGTGACAGTAGAGATGAGATGAATCTTACTTTTTATCACTACATGAGGAAGCCATAATTATATAATGATTAAATATGATGTTCAAATGACTGATTTAGAAAACTGCTTACAATATTTTTGCAGTAAAATAAAAACAAACATGTTTTTGATAAAAGTATGAACATTATTGAAATTAAAAGCATCTTATCAATAAGTGACTAACTCCATTTTTCTGTTTATACTAAGGAGCAGTGACAGATGCTCTGCCACATATTCAATCTGTTTCCGTAAACTATCACAAGAAAGAAATGAATTTTTTTTTCAAATAAAAAAAAGAGAGAGAAAAATCCCTTTTGCTCAGACTTTCAAATACTTCAAGCCACATTGTAGCCTAAAAACTTATTTTTAATTCTACTAAGTTGTTTTAATGTCGAACTGTTCCATTATAGTGAGTGTGCTACAACAGATTTTGGAAAGCAGTATCTTTTAAAAAATAGAACTCTAATACTCTTTCTTGAGAAACAGCTTTTAAACAATGTGTAAAATAGATGTTTCTATGTTTTGTGTTGGCATAGATAACAATCAAATCTCTCAAACAAATTCAAGGACACTGTCCCTCACAGGGCACGAACATTCAGAGACTACGTAGCAGAGATGTCTGGTAAAATACAAACGGGGTAATGCACAACTGTTCCCAAACCTGTAATTACTGCCTTTTTCTTTCATCACAATGGCAACAACTGGTATATTTTGCCATCAAATCTCTTCAAGCAAGTATCTCAGAAAAAAGTAAGAGTCCTAAAAATCTCTTAAATTCTGTTTGGCAGGTCTAAAGCTAAAGTAAAAAAAGAAAAAGTTGATGTTATTTTTTTATTCTAAAATATTCTCAGCCTTTTAGAGGGTAGTAAACAGACGGGAAGATAATGGTGGAGTACTCTCAGCCTGTCAATAGATGTGGTTCTGTTGTGGAACAGCTCTCTTGTGCTTTCTTTTCCTGCTTGGTAATACAAGGAGAATGGGGCCAAGTGTTCTTTCCTATTTTCCTCTTCCCTACAATCTGTCTCTTTAGCCTGGCTGTTGGGTTTTATGTTTGGACACCAGAGCAGATCTACTCTTATTTAACACATCTAGAGAGTGGATTCTGGATGTGACACACTACTTAATTTAATACTAAGAAGTTTTTAAGCTTTATTTGCATAAAATCTGACAAAAAGATAATGCTGTACATTTTACTGTGTCTGTCTGTTATAGATATATCAGTGTGAGAGAGCTTCGAAATCATGTTAATTGGCCATATTGGGTAAAGTGTGTATAGGGAAATCATGAACAGGTCTTTTTTAAGGGAAAAATAGTTTTAAATTTGAAAACATCATCATTTCAGTGTGAGAGACAGGTTTTTACACCTGGCAAACATATACAGAAATGTAAAAATATTCCTTTTATTGTCTAAAATTTCCTATATTTGTTTGAGTTTTACAGAAAAGAAACTTAGTTAAAACAGTGAAATTACCATTAAATATAAAATATAATATGGCCTTCAGGAGAAAAAACCAAAAACAACCAACCAAACAATCAGTGTCTAAATGTATTTAGCTGGATAAATAAAATGATTGTTATAGAATAAATTATATATAAGCACACAGAGATAGGTGTATCAAATGGTATGTATTGTACCAAGAATAACATTTCAGTGCTCTTCACTGTCAAGGCAGTAACACAGATTTCAAGTTAAGTCAAATTCTGTAACAAGAATAATAAAAAAACCCAATAATGGTCTTTACTAAATTGCCTTCAGCTCAGTAGTGTGATTCAATTTGCCATAGAAACACATGGTCTAAAGTGAGTATAATGAACATGTTTAGCGAGTGAATAGTTTCAAAGTTATTCTTTCACATAGATGTATTCAGTGAGATGCTCATTAGTCAGCGTATTGCCTTGGTTTATTTAGATAAGATAAAATGAGGAAAAGAAACCACCATAAATGCACAAACCCTCATTTCTGCAGAAGCTAATGACTCCACATTTCTCTGCAGTCAGCACTTAATATAATTTCTAATCTTTCAATGAGGTTCACTCCTTAGGAAAAAAAAGCATATCACTTTTTTGTATGTATTATTTGTTTCTTTTATAGTTCACGGATCTAGAAAAAAAGATAAAAATAAAAAATCAGCGCCAGAATATTTTTTCTTGCTGTTACTGTGTTTGTTTAGAGAAACAGTGGCAAAAGAGCAGACGGATTTCATGTTTTACCGAGTGAGAGGAGCTCTGTGCCTTATTAGACAAATTAGGAACTTATGGGCACTGAAGACACAAAGTATCAGATTTCAATTGATAAAAGTGGATAAAGGTTTGCTGAAGGAAATCATGTAGATCAGTATACCTTAGCTGAATATCTTGTCTACACCTTTAAAAGGAACTAGATTATTAGTCAGTTACTGTATTTCACAGATTGAGCCTGTGAAGAGATGCTATTATTGTCCTTTTCACTGCTGACAGTAGATTTCACAGAGTAGCCTATACGATTCCTAATTAGGACATTCCATTTTTAATAAGCTTACCAGAGAGGAAGCTGAATTTTTCTGACTTTTCTATAGACCTGTTGTCATACACTCAAGAGGCAGAAAAAAAATCACAGTTTTCAGTGGGATTTTAGTTTGAGTAAACACTGCATGATTGGACATCAGAGTATGGTAAAGATGAGTAAGCTCTGGTTGCCAATAGAAGCTGTGGATGTTCCATCCCTGGAAGCATTCAAGGCCAGGTTGGATGGGGCTCCGAGTAACCAGGTCCAGTGAAAAGTGCCCCAGTCCCCTGAAAGAGGCTTTAAGTTCCCTTCCAACCAAAGCCATTCTATGATTCTATGATTTTTAGTTGTTTTGGCAAATATTCTCCCTTTAGTTTCATTGTGGAACTCATTTCAAGTTTTGGTGTGGATTTACAGCATTTGTTTTACTTAAGGTGTCTCAGATATTAAATCTGCTGAATTCCATTTTGTGCAAAGATTAAGGCTAAATATTTGAAAATAAAATATTCTTTGCAAAAAAGTTTGGGGTTGTTTTTGTTTTTTTGTTTTTTTTTTATGGATTAACTGACATAAATATTAGCTATTTAGAAGGCAGAAGTGTAGTTTTCCAGGGTTGTCCAGGCTCCCTCCATATGCAGTTGGAAAGAAAGATAAACTTCATCTGGGTAATTCACCCCAATACAATAATACAGGGTGATCAGCCCTCTCTGTAGCCTATATTTTCAGTAAGCAGTAGCAAGAACCCTGATAATTACCTCAGTAGAGTAGCCTAGATTTTAGATGACTAATTTAACTGAGGCGAATCCCACCATTAGGATTTCACAGTCTCATTCTCTTGTTTGATCTCTTGCTTTTTGAGGCCTGGGACTTGCATAGCCCCAGTGACATATTTTTCTCTATAGATAAACAGTTTTTCATTCACTGCTTCTCCTGCTGCTTCCTATATTAATCTGTGATTTGAAAATCTTCATCATCTTCCCCATTCCTATATTAATTTCTAGTTCGTGATTTTAATTATAGTTCAAATCACTCCCTAGATATAAGAACTGTGCATTTTTCCTACATCTTCATTTTCCTCTGTAACTCAATTTCTGTTGAAGTTTTAATTAATATAGTACATGTCATTGCTCTAATTCTGTTTATGTTAATATATGAATTTTATTCTTTTAACCTGCTATTTAGAATATAATATAAATTATATTCTGAAAATAATGTAATTCTGAACTTTGTGGTATGAAAATGGTACCTGAATTTTCCTCTCTCTCCTATCTTATTACTTCTGAGGTTTAAACAGGTTTAGTTCAGGTAAATTAATGTTCAGAGATTTTATACATGAACTGTAGACATCATCTTCATATGGGCTTAGTTATGACTTAGTTTTCAGTTACAAAATGGCAATGAGATTTTAAGCCACTGGAGGTGTAAAATAAGAATCAAATTGCAATCCTTCCAAATATTCACAAATATCTGAGACTCAGTTTGTTACCACTAGAGTCATATGGTAGCTTTAAATTTGTTTTCATCATTTAGTCCTATTTTTTACATGAGCCAGCAAACATGTTGCCAGTTTTGAGGAACTGTATGGACTCAGAGCTATTTTTTATTGCTGCTGTGTTTGAGATATTGTATTTTAGGAAGCTGATGGCAGAAAACCACACAATTTTCAATGATAGATTCTATTGCAGTACTCTGGGTAGTGCCTTTTGACCCAGGCAAGATTACTTAAGGTCTAGATTTTAGATGATGTTGAAGCATTTTTAAGAACATTTTCAAACTACGGCTTTGCCATTTTGTCCATCTTTTTGCATGGGATTGTGACTATAAATACTATTGGAAGGCAGTCATTGGACATGTAATTATTTTATATGTAATTGTAAAGCTGTTCTAAAATCAGAGGCCATGATTTGACCATAGGTTTTAAGAAAAGTGTTTAATCTTTTCCCCAAAACAGGCAGGGCTTTTTTTGTTTTTGTGGGGTTGGGGTTTTTTGGGGTGGTAGTGGTGTGTGCTTTTTGTGTCCTAGGCCTATAGGCTATATAATCTTCTCAGGAATAGCTGTGCAATAAAAATTTTGGTTCACCCTATCCTCAATATTTTTACATGTTTCTGAAAACAGCATTAAACTGCTGAAAGAAGAAAGAATAAATGAACAGGGATTCCACTGCAGTAAAAAAATATTAACAACAACAAAACTTAGCTTTTTATCCCCTTGGTACTGGGACAGGGTAGGTAGGGGTGAGTGAGATGGAATTCTTAGATGAAGTATATGTGTTTCCTTGTACTCACCTGATGGACTGTTAAATAAGACTTACTTTGGGTTATTGGAAATATGATTTTCCTTATTGTCATGTGCTGCATCTGTTCTTGCAATAAAATAAGACCTTTGATAGATTGTATTGTTTTCCTCTCTAAGAAATACAGTATGTTGTTGTATCTCTGGTTGTCCCACAGAGCTGTAAATTGCTTCCATTACTTTCCTTGCTTTTTACTTTTTATTGTCTTGGCAACAAAACATAATTTGTTCTCATATGTGTATTATAGTCAAACTCTATAACTTGAGGTTGCAAAATTTCTTTTAATAATAAACTTGTATTTCCACCTGGACAAAACTTCTTGGAGAAGTCTGACTTTAAATTAAAACTTTCTTGGCTGACATTTATGAGAAATGCATTTTATCTTAAAACGTTAATAGAAAATAATTTGCTTTATATGAATGATGCAGAATGGCAAAAAATATTTCATAAAGGAAAAGAAGAAGTAATAAAGATCGGATTTTTCTCTACAAATTCAGACAGCTAAAAGTTAGCCACGTAGGTCTAATAACTTAAGGGTCATGTTTAGCAAAGAGAAACAGACACATCCAGACATCTATTCTTTTCATTCCAAAACATGATTTAAAAATAAGGGAAAGTGAGAAGCTGAATTGCTCTCTGGAGGTGCCCATTTCTTTCCTTTAATTATAAGGAAAATGTTGTGAGATTACCTGAAATTCAGACGGCTAAGTTTTAAATGCCTAAAGGGGGGCAGATGAATCCTATTCAAGAATTGTGTTCTTAACACGGGTAACTCAAATGTAAGTGATCTAAGAAACTTCCTATTTTCTGTATGGCTAGTCCCAAAGAAGGCTTTTTTCCCCCCATCAACTTAATTTCAGTTAAGAGATTGTTCATTAAAGGACAGATTCTTTGAAGCAAGAGGAGTTACACTTTCCTGGCTATACCCATTGTAGGGCTTCATACAGGTGTTTTACGCACAGAAGATTGAATGTCAACAATTCTCTTTCAGCCCTTCTACCAAAATCATTTAATGATTTTATAGTGCTTGCTGGATACTTTTCACATTTGCTGACAAATACAGAAAATATTCCAGGAGATGGAAAATTTTCAGTTGAATTTCAGGCCATAGACTAGTTAAGGATCTTTAAGCAGTCATTGAGTCTATCCTTCTCTATCAAATGTATCATAATACTGAAGACATTGTACTGATTACTTTCCAAAATGTTTGTTCTTTCTTCTTTTAATTAACATCCTTATATGATATAAATTGTGTCTCGTTTCTCTCTGTACACTGCTCTCAATATTATGGCCTTCTCCAGAACAGTTAATAACAATTTCAACTTTTTATCACTTTTTAAAAGACAGTGTCTTTCTAAATTCATATTCTTTGCACACTAATAACAATATATGCATTGAATTGTAGACTAATAATGCATAAACTCTAATGACAGACATCCAATATCTTACTCAAAGCAAGTTTTATATTTCCTGGCTAGACATGTTAAAAATTTTTTATTCTGTGGCCATAGGCCAGACCTGGTCCTGGAGAAAAGAAGTTCTGTTTGATTGGGTTGGTTTGTCTCTTTCTTTGTAGAAAAATCTGAAATACTGAGCCTCTAAAGGTAGCTTTATATATTTTTCAATAAAAATCTACGTTTGCTTTATATGCAATGTTCTTTGGACACTTAAACATGAAACCTACCCTTCTCTTAAACTTACCCTTGTCTTGATGATGATCTATGCACTTTTTTTAGTCCTTTCAAGGACTCTTCTCCCAATTAGCAACTATGCTGATGGCCTCAAATTGCATCAGAGGGGATTTAGATTGAACATTAGGAGAAAATTTATTCACTGAAAGATTTGTCAAGCATTAGAACAGGCTGTCTAGGGAAGTGGTGGAGTCACCATCCCTGGAGGTATTTAAAAGATGTGTAGATGTGGTTCTTGGGGACATGGTTTAATGGTGGACTTGACAGTACTAGGTTAACAGTTGGACCAAATGGTCTTAAAGGTCTTTTCCAACCTAAATGATTACAGGATTCTATAACAATTAACGTAGAACACATGATTGTACCTCAATACCTAATACTGGTTTACTCATGGGCTTGTACATTATAACAATTTGTCATTTTGTTACACTGTGAGATCTCCCTGCATCTCTCTGCAGTCAAATTTCATTTTTACCATGCTGTATAGTTATGCAAAATCAGCTTTTTTCTTTTGATACTTTGTTATCAAAAGCTTTTGGAAGGCTAGTGTGTTTAACAAATGGATCATCACCCTGCACTCCTGAAGACTAATTCAGAGAACCCTAATAGGGTTTGTGAAATATAGTTTCCCTCTACAAAAGCTATGCTGCTTCTTTCTCTATCTTGGCTTATTTAATTGAATATTTACTTATTCTGTTCTTTATTCGAAATTTAAACATTAACCTACTTCTGAAATCAAACCTATTAGTCTGTAATAGTTTGACTGGCCCTGAAGCACTTTTCCAAAGTTGTTATAATTTTAGACATTCATTCCTCCAACTCTCCAGCTAATTTAAATATTAGTCTATAAAACAACTATTAGTTAAATAATTTTAAATTCTGTATTCCTTTAATGCTTAGAATTAAATACTATCTAGCTTTAGCATGAAGTTACTATTTATTTTTTTTTGTTCTTACATTCAACTTATAATGTAATTTGAGACAGTGCTCCAGGACAATTCCTGTGAGGAAAAGCTCCGTCATGGGACTCTTCCTAGGTTTTTCTGTAGTGAAAAGTGATACAAATCACTGCTTCAGATTTTCTACCGTGATCTTTTTCCTTTCCTATATTAAGAACCCTTCTTTTGCTATAATAAGTATCTATTGACCCTGCAGACTTTGTGTCAAGTATTTTGCTTCTAACATGCTTGAAAACATCTAATTAATAACTTCATGCCTTTGGCAAATTGTTCTTCAAAGTAATTTTTTAGCTTATTAAAATCTAGATTTAATTTAGTAGAACTTATTTCTTTTCCAGTCACCTTATTTGGACAAAATACTCATTATCTGAAGTATAACTTTTGTTATCCTTTTTTTTTTTTTTTACTGTTTATTGTTACTGTCTACTGTTTCTATTCTATTTCTATTTAGCTAGACTGATTTTATAGTTACTTTGTCCCTTTAATATGGTG
Organism: Lepidothrix coronata; assembly: GCF_001604755.1. NCBI lineage: Eukaryota > Metazoa > Chordata > Aves > Passeriformes > Pipridae > Lepidothrix > Lepidothrix coronata. The sequence continues at coordinate 898,750 of NW_016690407.1, read as the reverse complement.
TCTTGAAGGATGTTCCATACTTCGTATCTAAAGAAGTTTTGTTCTTTGTTCAGTTCTTTTAGATTACTTTTAGCAAGTTTTCTGGTTTTGCATAATTTCCCTTTTTGAAAGTGAAGGTATCTGTAGTGGTTTATTTTGTGTATATGATTCACTCCTGCTGTAGTTTTGAATGAGAGTGCATCACCTTTAGAAAGGCTTTTTTGAGAGATACTTTCTGAAACAAGTCCAATGTAGATCTTAGGCTTTCTGGATAACTGCTTCAAGAAGCTGAAGTCTAACAAAGTAACTTCCATCATCTGAAGTTTGATCTGATATCACTAGTTCAGATGTCTATCTTAATCTTCATGGAAATAACTACAAGTTCCCATCAGTGTTTATTGCTGTCATAGTTTGAAATTGGCCCCCCTGAGAGGCTGGGGGGGCTCAGAGGTGATTGGGTGCCAGGGCAGTGTTCCTTGGAGAGCCAGTCACTGTCCATGTTGTTCACTTCTGCTCAAAATCATATATCACAGCACCTTAAGCTGTTGGCAGTTCTGTCTTGGCTATTGTTGTGCTGTTGGTGTCTGCTGCGTGTAGGTGGAGAAGGCCAGGGGGTGGCTGGGCTCCCTCTCTTCCCCTCTGGGTGGGAGAGGGGAGCCCTGTGACCCCCCAGCTCAGCCTTTGGCTAGAATTAGAGTCAGCATTTGGAGTGTGTGCTGTGGAAGAAGAATTCACAGCACCTGAGGTAAGAGAAGAGAGGCAGGCTTTGCAGCCAAGCCCTCTTACCCCTCCTTTTCTGCAGTGAAGCTGTAGAGGGGGGCTTTTTCTTTCCCTCCACTGTAAGTGGAGGAGAGGCTCAACTTGAAGCTGAGCCAAGAGACGGGCCGTGGAAGTAGGCCCGGTGCTCGGGAGAAGAATCCCAGGTGAAATTGGAGACGAACCAAGAGCTTGGGAGTTGCCTGCCGAAGCTGACCGGGGGCAGCCAAAAACTGACGTGGAGGAATGAAGATTCCAGGACGCGCACGCTTGATAAGCTACAATGCAGCAGCCTACAAACCGAGGTGAGACACCGAGAGGGAGAAATCACCAGCAGCAGAAGAGCAAGGACTCAAAGCTATCTTCTTGGACTTCACGAGGAGGAGAGACTACAACAAATAACTGGTGGAACTTGGTGAGGAGGGAGTGTTCGAGAGCCCAGAACACTCCCACAGCAAAAGACTGTGTTACATATCAGCCTTAAAGGCTGCTCCTGGACTAAAGTTAAAGGAGGGGCTTGAAAGGACTGACTGATAGTAATGTAATATATATATATAGTTGCCTTTAGTTTGTATAGTATTTATTTGTGTAAATAAATGTATATACTTCCCCCTTCCCCTACAGAAGCCTCTGGCCTGAAAGTTTCTCTCCTGTGTTAGGAAAAATTGTTGAGAAGGGGTGGGGGAAACCTAAAAATTGGATTTTAGATTTCTAATTTGGCTCAAACTGCCACAATTGCTCTAGTAGTTTTTCTAGTCTGTCTCAGTCACAATTAGTATCTGAAAACTAATAGGAGAGTTTTAATATCGTTCTCTCCCTGTTTATGTAACTTGTTCTCTTTTTAATTATTATTACTATTTCAGTCATGTGGCTTATTACTATATGCTCTAGCCAAAACCTTTGTCTGATCTGCTTAAGTAATTTGTTTGAAAGACTAGCTTTCTTTTCCCAAGGTCATAAGTCTGTTAAGTTAATGTCCTCATTAAAAATTAGGCATTCAAATTTTACCTGTTTCATGCTTTACACTTCAGACATTTAAATAGATGAATGTGTCCATGTCCTCTTGTCTGCTCATCTATGATATCCTGAAAAGGAGTTTTACTTTTAGAAAATAAACTTGTTTTTTTAATTCCTCATTGTTTTACATGATTCTCATTCCTCTTTATTTAATGTTTAGTTCAATGGGATCTGAGTGCTCTTCTACAGCTCTGAGCTTTCTCATAGTGCTTAGTGTAAAAGTTCCCCATAAACTTTTAAATTTCAGCATTATGGTTCTATTTTCACTTATATGTAGCTCATCTGGAATAAGAGACAGTTTCATAAAGCAGACATCCACCTACTTGATGAGATTTTTTCCAGTTTCTATTGAGTTTGATGACATTTTCCCAACACAACTCTCTTATATAGGAACAGAAACTCAATCCATCCAGACCTGCGCATGACTTTGGTCAGTCTTAGTCTTCTCACTCTTTCATTTAATTTTGGCTCCAGAATCTCTATTCTCCTTTCCCATGTAATGCTACAAATATAAGCCATGACCACTATTTCCATCTTAGAACTATCTAGACCATGAGATTCTCCGCTGTGTTAGGTCAGCATACTCTCACTATTGTAATCACAGACATCTCTTTCTATCCACCCCTTGTATGTCCTATTATCGTTCACTTCATCTCTTCACAAGATTGTAATAGAGGTTCTGGATATTCTTTTCTATCTATTCAGATCTTATTTGCTAAATATTTTCAGCCTCTTATAGAAACACAGAATCCTAGAACAATTGAGGTAGGAAGGGACCACTTGAGATAGGAATCTACCCCACTGCTCACAACAGAGTCCACCAGGAGGTTTCCCGGTACCATGTCTGGTCAGTTTTTTAATGTCTCCAAGGACTGAGACTCCACAACATCTCTGTTCAACGTGTTCCAGTGCTCAGTCACCTTCACAGCAAAAAACCTCTTATATTCAAATAGGAATTCCCATATTTCAGCTTATGCCCACTTAGCCCCTGCATCTTGTCCTGTCATTAGGTACCACAAGAGGAGTCTGTCTTCCTTACCTCATGTCCATCAGGTATTTATAAAACTTGATCAGATCCCCTTGAGCCGTCTCAGCCTCTTCCTGTGGGCCAGTTCCATCAGTCCCTTCATCAGTTTCATGAGACTCTGCTAGACTTGCCTGAGTTTTTCTGTGTCTCTCAGGTACTGGGAAATGGAGATCTGAACCCAGCACTCCACATGTGTCTCACTAGTGATGAGTAAAGTGAAAAGGTCATCTCCCTCAGCCTTCTAACAATGCTTTTTACCTAACGGAACTACAGATGCTTTTGTCCTGCTTTGCCGTGGGGGCACATCACTGGATCATGTTCAACTTGCTGTCCAACTAGACCCCCAGGTCCTGTTCTGCAAACTTGCCTTTCAGCTGCTTGGCTCCTCAGCGTTTACTGGTGCGTGGGCTTATTTCTTTCCGGGGTCATGGTTTGCATTTCCCCTTATGGAATTTGATATCCTCCTACTAGGAAAATGTTTTCCCCCAATGACAGTACTTGCTAATGGCCTGGCAATGGGCCTACTCAGGATGTCTATGCACTTTCTCTGTGGATAATAGTGCCACATACAATTTATGTCACTTATAAAAATGAAAAATAAAAGGAAGAAAAAGGACAACAGTGTGGGTTTGACTGTTATCGATGGTAGGTATATTCTACATCACATCTACATTCTCTTTATTTCTAAATTTATATTTGTCTTTCAGTACCAATGCTGCTCGGGTAGGTTTTACTTTGATATTGTAGAACTGATAATTTCAGGAAGCTAAATTATTCTCATTCAGATATTCTTAACATTTCTAATCATCGTAATTGAACCTATACCATGTGTTAGCATATGGTGGCAGCTGGTGCTGTTCAGTGTCTTCTTGTTACTTTTTCTTAAAGAAGTGAGTAACAGTGAATTCTCCCATAAAAAACTCCAACATTTTTTCCTGATAAGCAAAATCTATATATTTCCTAAATTTTTTTTTCCATATCCTGCTGGGGCTGTTCCTAAGCACTGAGTGATAGTCTTGCCACCACAGTACTGCTCAACAGAGCTTGAAATTAGCAAGAGGAGCTCAGGCTGTCTGACAGCTAGTCCTACCAAGGCCGCCAAGTTTGAACAAACAGCAGCCGCTATTTTGCTCACAGGGGAAATAAGGTTAGTGAAAATATTAAAGAAAAGTGAATGCCACTGCTGGCATGGCAACACTTTGCAGTAATTGGTTCTTTGTGATTCATGCTGGTCTGACTCTGAGAGCTACAGATGGGAAGCTTAGAAGGTTTAGTTTGGAAGCTCTAGTTTAGAACTTAAAGTTCTTTTTAAGAAATGGCAAACAGATCAAAAGTTCACTGAAGTAAGCACAATTTAGTAAATTCCAAGAACATTTCTTGTTAATTTACTTTTGTTTGAGACAATTCTTATATTTAAACTTGTCAAATAATAACCATTAAGTTGCAGCTGCTGTTTTTCATGAAAAACTGCAGTCTTTGATTTTTTCCTGAACTAAACTCTAACTCATTCATCAACAGCTAACCCACTCCATTCCTTCTTATTATTGAAAGTAGATTTGTATAACTAGATAATATGATCAATTTTGAAAGATGTTGCTGACAATTTGGTGTAAATATTATTAAAATGACTAATGACGAAGAAAACTTTTGTTGTCCAAAGGTTAAATACAATACAAACAAAAAACATAAACTAACACAAACAAATGGTGAACACAGCTTGAAAAAATTAAATTTTCTAGCTCAGATAGGCAAATCTGAACTATATCTGAGTTGTGCAGCTTAGCAAACCAAACTGGAGTTCTCAAATGAATTGACTAGACTCCCAGTAATGTTGCAGAGATTGTTTGCTTCTGGTACTCTGTTGCTTGGCCTGGAGTGTGGCAGTTGCTGGTTTATTTCTGTTGCTGGTTCTTCCTTAAACTGTGAAACAGGTGAGAAATATCGAAATATTAAAAAAAAAATAAAAAAAAGACCTTAAGTTTAAATGTGGAGATGTTGCAGATGTGTTTGAGTGAATTTACTTCTGTCATTTACAGAGGATGAATCCCGCTTTCTTGACCTGCTGAAACTTCTAATGATTGACAAACATGATAATACTACAGATTGGGAATGATTAATATGTATTCCAGAGAAGTTGTGGAGTCTCCACCCTCGGAGATGCTCAAAAACCTACTAGAAACATTGCTGAGCAACCTGCTCACACCTTTTAAGAACCTGGTCTGTGCGGGAGGGGTGGACTAGGTGATCTCCAGATGTCCCTTCCAAACTCAGACTTTCTGTGATAATCTAAGTATAATCCCCCCCAAGAAGATCTTGATGAATGGAACGACTGTGATATTTTTCCTAATATGCTTGTTTCCTGCCACGTTACATCAGAGCCCTGATCATCAGTCTTCTGAGTCAGCATGGGGCAGGCAGCTATTCATATTGGGCATTTTCATTCATTCCCAATTTACTTACATGCAAAAATATATAATTAGTCTGAAGGAGAGTATACAACAATAGGACAAGAGAGAGAGTACTTTAACAAATATTACTCTCTTCTCAAACCCAAATTATTACTCTGCAAATATAAATATAATATTGCATTTTAAGAAAATCACACACTGTGAATTATGCAGCATAAAAGATCTGCCTTTATAACCCTGACAATTCCAAAGGAATAGAGAGGAAGAACAGAGTGAAGCGGTGTGTTTCAGTCAGTGTATCAGGTAGATGTAACACCACCCCTGTGGCTGGTAGCTACTGAGCCAGAAAATCAAGCTTTACCATGAGTGAAACATTAGGTCCCATGAGTCTGTTTTCCATTCTAAATGGTTAGTAGCTTTAGTGGTGTTTCATTAGGACTACTCACATCATCACAACCCAGTGATCCTATTCCATATCTTCTTTGCTATCAGTTACAAAAAAAATTCTACTATACTCTGTTTTGTTTATCTGCAATTCAAAGATGACCTTTTAGTGAGTTATTTTATACATGCTGAGGGCGGTTCTATTTTGACAGCTGAATTGAAATATAGAAAATATAGCTAGTCAAGGCTTCAAGCACATTGTTTTTAGCATAGTAACAACAAACAAAGCTGCTTTAATTCTCCACAACTCATTTAACCTTGGAATTAAATATACACGTAAATGTGATGGTCCCATACCTCGGTTCGTGTAGACTTTTAACTATCTACTGCACTATTTGTGTTTCCAGATGCCTTAGATATTCAGGTTGCCAGCTCAATTCCCTAATGACTTGTCATGCCTACCCAGCAAAGTGGTACTACAGTTGTTTGATTAATGTCCTGATATTCCACTCAAATTAGCAGTGCCATTTCAAAGTATTTCATCTCCTGAAGGGAAATTGCAGCCTGATATTCAAGGGATTAAGATGCAGATAAAACAGTTATCTTTTAATGACATCTCTCCTCCTCATTTTCACATTTTTTTTCATTATAAGGCAATAACATAATTTATAAACAGAAAAAGGTTATGTAGCTTAACATGTTTAGAGATGTTGTATATAAAAGTCTACGTTGTTTGTCTTGGCAATCAAACAAAAGAAAATGTGACAACCCATTCAATCATTCCACACTTCAGCAGAACTATATTTTACTAGGTCTGTAGAAATTCAGCAGAAATCTGCATCTTCCTAGAGATCTTTCATCATGTGGTTATTTTAAAATTTAATTTTTAAAATTTAAAGTCAAACGTTGAAAGCCAGCCATATTCATGATATATTCTGGCTAATAAGAACCAAGTATCTTGTCTAGATTGAGCAGTCTTACTGAGCTCTCTTAAAGGGGCCAGTACTGTAAATGAAACAGATTTTATGGTGCTCCAAATGGAAAATAACAGACACAAGGATAAATGTAATAGGAGAAAAAAACTTCTGAAGAGCACGGTCACAAGAAGAACATTACTGTAAAATCATTACTGTGTTTTAGTAATAAAAGAACATTGGTGAAAAGCAACAACTAAATTTATTTGGGGCTTTATTGATCAGAATAAATAAATATGTTTCATTTTTATCTCCATTCAGTTAATGTGGGACACATGAGATGACTCTATATGAATCTACTGTTCATACTCTTGTTTGAATTCCTTCTGTGCATCAACCCAGAAGGATGGATGTAGTTTTAATCCTGAGAAGCACTTGTTTGGCTTTGTGGCAATGATGATATTGTACAATAAAACCATTCCAGGTACTGGATCGAATAGGGATCAATGAAGCTACTGAACTGTGTCAGGACACACAATGTTATTGACATGGTAAGAGCGCTTTGGACATTGTTCTCCTTGTCCTTTCAGAAGAGAAGTATGTGATGCCAGGATTTGCCAGCAGTTATTTTCCTATCCTTCCCTTAGATAATATTTGGATAAAAAAACAACCCCAAAAACAAAAAACCCCAAACAAACAAAAAAACCCACCAAACCTGTAAATTCTTCTGCGTTTGCTAATCCCTTCTCATTACGTTTAATGAAAGTGGTAGGGTCAGGGTCAGCTTCTGTCAAATACAGGCAGCCTTACAACCGAGTACAAGGCCTTTTCTCATCTTCTCTGTTAATTGATCTCTGTTGCTATAAATAAAACAGAGTCTTTGGAGGGTGTTCTACATTTAAGTAATTTTTTTGTTCCTTTCCTTCTTTCTTTGTTTCTTTCCTTCTCTTTACTAAACCTGAAATTGGTTTAGGACTGGCTTGTGAGCTGTGCTACAGTTTCTGACTAAGGAAGAATAAAGATGCCACATAGAGAATTTTATTTATTCTAAAATATCGCAATTCTTGTCTATGAAACAGATAGCTCTAAAATGCTTTCACATCCCATTTGATTTGAAATAGGTTTGCATTCAATATGCTGAGTTTTCTTCTGTGCAGTTTTTGCACTCTTAAACCACTATTTTCTAAACTCACAAGACAGAATATTAAGTGTTTCAAACAGTGTACCAAGAATATTGGTGGGGCTTTCACTTCCTATTAATGTATGTGTGCATGAGGGAAAAATGTGCTTCTGTCAATATTTACAGTAAATAGACAAACTTGGAGTACACCCACCCTGAATAAAGAAATCGATGCAAGGTAACTTCAATAAAATATAACCTTTTAAGAAAATACTACTGCTCCTGGATATACTGAATTTTGCATCAGTAACACCTTAGGTGCCTGTTTCTGAACACGTGAAAAAGACAACTCTATTTTTTTCCCAAAGAACTAAATAAACACCAGTGTCAAACACACAGCACAATCACACACACATGTATGTATGCTTACAATCACACATATAAAGACAAGACATTAGAGAAGATACAGCAAAATCAAACACTGTGGAGTGTGGAAATGTCAAGCAGTTTCCTTCAACATCTTTCTTCTATTTTTTTGTGGAGCAGAATACCTACGATACTTCTGAAAGCTTTTTTTTTTCTTTTCCCCAAACCTGGAACAGTCTGACTTCACACTTATGAATTTTCAGCAGCAGTAAAGACACATCTCAGACACAAAGATCATCTCCATCAGTCAGCAATGCATACCTTGTCACCATGAAATAAGAATTGCTAAGCATTCTCAAGAAACATCTGCCAAAGTATTTTTAACATAGGCAAAGAAAATATTTTCACTTCACTTGTTCTTAGAAGTGTCTGAATCATTTTGGCTGAAATTTTATGGTTGTTTCTTTAGTGACAGATGGATTACAGATCTGACAGATGAGCTAAACTTTCTTCTACTGAAGAAAATTCTTCTGTGTGTGCCTTTTAGGTATTCAGTCTGTCTGCATAAAAAGTTAAAATACATGTTTCCATGTCTTTACATAAGTTTTTCTCAGCAAAACCACCTTTGGATTTGGGTTTTGTTATCGTTGTTTAATTATTCATTTCTTTTCTTATTTTTGTTCATAAGTCATTAGACAGTTCACTTCCTTTGGTGCTAAGATTCTACTTTTTATTCTTTTTTTAAAGAATTCTCTCCTTTTGTGAAAAGGAGATTCTAAGACAGAGATTCTAAGCAGGCAGAAACCAAAGAATTTTTTTTTTCATATGAAGAAAAGTATTTTTGTAAAAAATAGGATAATCATGCAAAAAAAAGAGAGAAAGAGGAACTGAGGAATGAATTTTGTATTTTGCTGATCTAGTATACGGAGTAGATTGATGACACTCAGGACTATTGCATGGAATCCTGCTCAGGTCTAGATTTTGTGTGTGACCTTGGTTTCTCTACTGCTCAATTCATGTGTAAGCTGGGGACACTGTTTATCGAGTATAACTAGGTAGTTAGAGAGAGAGGTATCTCTAGAGGCCATTTCATCCAGTTTAAAAAAGAGGAAATAAATCAGCAGAGGAAGTGACTGCCTCTCTCCATTGTCTTAGAAGGAATTGGGAGAAGTACTTTTGATGGTTACAAAATTGGTTGAATTTTGACGTAAATAATTTGAAGTAAAAATATTTGAGATGCTTCTATGTTTTCAGGTAATAAAGTAGTTTGCTTTTCTTGCTGTGCTTCCCTTGGATACCCACCATATGACCTTCATTATCATCAGTTTGGTTTCTTTTTATTTTAAATTGTTTTTTATACATTCTATGTCGTGAGTTTTAGCCAATAGCCTTGAATCTTTGCAGCTCTTTAATACGGGCATCTGGTACCGTCAGTGTGAAAAGCAAGTGATTTATGTGCTTGCTCTCTAAGTTAAATGTACACTGTTTGTTTTATGTAAGTAAAAACAGATCTTCTTAATCAGATTTCTTGTGTCCTCACTAATTTCCTCGATTGTTATTTCTTGATTTCTTCCTTTCTTGTTCTTCTTTTTAAAAACTATTTTTTTTTCTGAACCGTGTTTGGCAATGTAAACAATATCTCTTAAACTGAAGAAGAAATTATAATCTAACTAGAAATAAGGTGTTTTTCATATACATAATTAGGTAGGAAAACAATTCCCAAATACACAGATATGAGGTCCTAAAGATTCAGTTATTTTTTCTAGAAATTATAATTTAACATTATATGACCTCTCCAAAACCCATTTTTTTGTTTCAGAGACTGTCATACTTAGCCCCCAGAATAATTTTATAACATTCAAGGGGGTTACAATGCACCATTATAAGGGAAGATAAAGGGAGAACTGTCTTACTGAATAGGATTTTTCAAGAAAGACATCCCTTTTTCACTTCAATATGTTTAGAAACCTCATAAAACTACCTGTCCAAACAGCTATTACAAACTGACTGCAAAAATTTTGCTGCCAGAATGCAAAATACAGAACATTTATGGTAAATATAAGTAAAGTCTTCTATCATATTTAAATAGTTCACCTTCATAAACATTATGGATTTCTGACAATGGATTTTTAAAGACAGATCTTAAACCCATGGATTTGGGGTTTTGCATATGACGGGCCAGAGAATGTCATCAGAATCAGGCCAAATTACTTACAGTTGCCCAAAACAGATATTCTACATATTTCTTTATCTTCCTCTGAAAATTTCAGGAAATAGGAAGTCTGAAGAAAAACAGAACTGTCTGTTTTCACGGGATGAACTGACTTTTGACCAAATGGAAACCTTTGTAAAATTGGTACAAACCATCTAGTGGGCTTGATCAGAAATTGTGGCATCGGTCCAAGGCAAGATTCCGTCTGAATTCAAGAAAAATGTCAGGTACTGAGCCAGCTGGACCAAAGGAAGATATCTGTCCTACAGATTCATTTGCATCTTAGAGACAGTTTAAGAAGCAGCTGGCTACTTTCTCAAAGAAAATGAGCTACTGATGATAACTTCTGGTCACTAACCATGTAAGCATACCCTGACCATTTTGTTGCAGTCTCGAAGCGGTTGAGTATGAACTACCTTTAGAGATGACAACCTAATCAGTTTTACTTGCACAGAAATGGGCTGTTTGTCTGCACTCTTAATCATAGCCTGTTCCCTAAGTGGGGTACCACAGTAAGATCACATTTAGTTGTTGAATGATATATACTGTCCACTATATATAATGTATATTTAATTTTCTTGATAGATCACAATCTGAAACACTAGCTTAAAATATCTTACTAGCACAAAATTATTAGGTGTTAAACTGGATGATGAATATGCACACAGATGAAATGTGGGTAGTGAAATATTTTATAATTTTTGCCAGTCATCAATATCAGTATTCACCCTTATCTATGGTGTAAGGAAATGAAATATTTTTCATATTAATGGTTTCCTACTTTGTTTCCCCATCCCTCCATCCCACCTCCAGTAGGAAGGTATATTTGCTTGAACAAATCTTGATGTTTGTTTCTATTCCTGGTATTATGTTCTCCATGAAGTGACCTGACTGACTCCAATCGAGTGTGAAGAACATTTGTTACACGCATTTTTGAACAGTGAGTTCAAGTGCAGTTGTTTATACATATATTTTTAGCTTTGGGTCCACTACTGTCTGCTGCTGACTACTTGTCATACTTGTCCTCATTTTAAAAATGATGATAAATCTGACATATATTTAAGACACTTGCCAGTTCTTATGTTTCACAGCTATTGTGTAAAAGGATTGTGACATTTACATTATAAAAAAGGGTCTTACTAGAGCATAAATACTGTGTTCCATCCAACACAGTTTAAGTCATGTGTATTATGCATTTTTCACAGAATCTCTAAGTCTTATAAATCTTCATTTTGTTAGCCTCCTCTTCTGCTTCAAAGAGCAAAAGGGAAATGAACATTAGTTTTAATGTATTTCATTATTACTCTGATGATGTGTGAAAGGATTGTTGGGATCTTTTTCTGGAAAACTTCAAATCAGGATTTTAAAAAATGACATCATTTTCCTTTTCCATCTGAATTTCACACAGTGAGGGATGAGAATGAAGTTAGTGCCTCAGCTGGCCACACTTGATTTGATGATACTGATTATTAGAGGTGTGTAAGGTTCATTGTTCATTGCTCATTGTTAAGTAGGGATTCCATACTATGTCATACTGCAATTAAAAAGAAAAATTGCAGCTGTAGCCACTAAACTACTTCATTATCACAAAAGAACAACAACGGAAGATTTATTGCCACCTTTAAATTTAACTAGATTATAATTTTTCCAGACAACCCATACTTTGCTTATATTTCTCACAAAATTCTGTAGTTCTAGTTAAGTATCTTGATATTTTACTGCTATTTATTTATTTAGTGATTTAGGAGAATCAGAATAGGTAAGAAAAATGAATATTAGAAAAAGAAGCCTTGCCATTTCACTGATTTGTGGATACATATATATGTAACACCTGACTTTTGCTAAATCTGGAGAGTGAAGATGAAGTCAGACTCTTCTTGGAGCTGTGTAGCAAAAGAAAATGGGAAAAGAGATGGAATTGGAATCAAAGAAAAATCTGTTAGAATGTTAGGAAGAAAAATTTTACAAAGAAATGTCAAAATCTGAACAAGGGGTTGAATAGAGGGTCTGTGGCCTTGTGCAGTCTGATCTGGAGTAGCTGATCTCCAGAGGTCTTCTCCAACCTAAATTCTCCAACGTGTCTGATTCTGTACAACAAGTTTTTGATAGAATTGTAAATCAAGCTCTAATTTCCTATACATAACATAATGTTCACATTCCTGTGAGCAGCAAAAGAGTGTTTTCTATAGTTTTCTGCATTATGTTTGAATTCTCTTGAGCAGAATAAAGCTAATCTGACCTTATAGTCCCCCTGAATAAGGTAACTGACAGTACTATTCCTAAATGAGACAGCAGGTTTTCATAGAACTTCTAGGAATTTTATGGTCTAAAGACCTTTATTCCTCTTCGAGAACCTTTCGAAGCTGGCCAGTGGTTCAAAAGCCATAGCACACACAGCCAGTGTAGTCATATGAATTTAGTTTCCTTAGGGATACATGCTATAATTGATATGATTATTTTTGCCCATTGGTCATCTGAGACCTCTTCAATTTCATGCACATTGGTACTTCTTCCTACCTAGCTTGAATGATGTAAGAACTCTTGTGTCTGGATACAGACACAGCTTCTTGTACAGGATTTTGTGGACTCCTACCTTCTCAAGTGTAATCCTAAGTTTTTTCTCTACAAATGGGAATATGGGTGACTATGCTTCTGTGTTAGCACATTTTGGTTTATTTCAATGATTTTTCTGACAAAGAGAAGCGAGATCTGAGAATAATAGGATCCAGTCTGTTATAACTATTTCCACATTAAAAAAAATGGTAAACCGGTCTTTTATTTTTCACACATAAGAGCAAATGATGCATGTACATGTATGTACGTGCACAATCATGTTAACAAGCAAGATTTGTGCAAGTCACTTGTGAAAGGGTTAATACAATTTCTTTTAATCTTCGTTTAAAAGTGTTGTGAAATGTACAGGGGCAAAGCTAATATTTCAACATTTTAGTGGATGGAAATTTTGAAAAATTAATTAGTAGATAGAAGAAAAACAAGATTTCTGGACAGGCTTGGAATCGTGTTAACTGAGTGCACTTTAATTACTGAAGATTATTAATATTGTGGAGCACAGGTAGCCAGGGTACTTGTGTCTGAAGTCAGTAAATCCTCTGGATAAACTCTCAGAATACTAGTTGATGGGGGGGGTGATTTACAAAAAGCATGCCAAAGAGATTAAAAGATGAAAGGTGCATTTGTGAAGTGATCTTTCCCAAAGTCATGACCATATACTATAAAATAATGAAATAAAGATTACTTGTAATATGAGATCACAAAATACTTTGCTGGACTGAAATGTAGACTGTGAATTCTTAGACCCTTACATGTTCATATCCTCAGTTAATATACATAAAAAGAAACCATACTGGAATGGCTGAGCAGAAAACTGTGAAATTACTGTTTTTTTCTGCATCAGTTTTTAAAAAGAATCTTCTCTTAAGAGGAATAAAGCTGTTTAAGTCCACTGTTAGACAGAACCCTCCCAGTTTTTGCTGTTATCTAACTATTCATACCAGTTCATCCTGATAATTTCAGAAACAAAAGAATAGGATGACATGAGAATTTCATGGCACTGGCTCTGTTGGAAGCCCTACTAGTAAAATGTTAAAAAAAAATTTTTTTTTGAAAGATACTGTGTTTTCAGACCAACTATCAAGGATTCATGAAGACCAAAAAATTCTGGTGATTTCTGTTATATTTCCCTCTTCATCCGGGCACCATAACAGTATATGCGTTCAACATCAACCGAAAGAATATCTAGTCACTTATGTAACTTATATACACAATACCATAAACTACCATAAGCTACCATAAAGTTCATAAAGTCCAAACGTTATTAAATTTTGTGCATAGTAAACTCTGTGGAAAGAAAGACTGAATATAAATCTGAGCCTCCAAACAACTGTTTCATTCCCAGTATTGACACCACCTTTAAGTAATTTTTCTCTTGTTTTTAATTCCATCACATCTAAAAAGTGTTCTCCTTTTCCTATGTCAAAAAATCTATTGTTATTGCTTTTGAACAATTCACCATACTATGTAAGTATTGATTAGTATTTCTACGGTGGGTATTATGATGAAGAATCGGCTCAGTCAGATGAAACGAGATGCAACATAATTTTAGGAGACATAGTAGGTGGTAAACTAAGCTGTTAACTTTCTTTAATAAACTTATTTTCTAAAAAAACAGAGGAGGTGCCATGCTTCTGGACCATTAGTAAAATATCAGTTCCATAGGAGAGACACAGAAAATCATTAAACTGGAGAAATGCATAAGAAAGAACTAGCTAAAAGGAAAAAAGTAAATAGATAATGATCTGAGGAACATTATATTACTGTCAGAATTCCCTCAAGATCAAAAAAGAATAAATATTAACATCAATGAAGCAAAGTATTGTTCAAATTTGCTGATATCCTGAAGTTCAAAAATATCACTACAATGAAAGCTTGATGGAGTATCAAAAGATATTGTATAATCTTGAGAATTTGTCTAATGAATATGAATTAAATATAATAATAAGAATTTCAGAAGAGTCTTAGGAACCAATAATAACAATGTGAGTTATCAGCTGTTGGAATTTACTGTGGAAGAGAAAGAAATTTTCATATTAACTCTTTACAGATTGACTATGAGCAACCTAATCAATATGGCTGTGAAAATTGAAATGTGATCCTAGGTACTGTCAGTCTAAATATTTCCAGTCAGGTTTGGAAATTTTAACAAAATGGAGACCCTATAATTCAGCAGATACTTTGGTGAGTTCTGTCATGCAAGTCACCCATGTTGAAAGTAAATTTGACCTCAGTAAATGCTAAAAACAACTGCTATGGTGATATGCAGTGTCTAAAAGTCAAGTGTATAAGCATGGTGAACAAAATCTAAATCTTTCTAGCAAAGGTTTAGAAAAAGGAAGAAAGGATGGACATGGTATGTCAGCGTGTAAGGGGTGTGGGGAATGAGGGATATTGAGGGAATCGGAAGCATACCTGCTTTCATTAATGGACAGTGGTGGTACTAGATTAATTATCCTGTACCTCAAATTTTCAATGGGAATATCGAGGACAAAAAGTAATTAAAAAAAGAGTATGTGATTAATTAACAGGTAATTTATGATGTAATTGCCTGTACAGGACTGGATTTAATGGTACAGAACTATCCCTTCCCATAAAAAGGTCCCATTTCTATGGGAAGCATTCATTAAGTCAGTTGCTGCAAAATTATCTTCCTTATGCCCTTCCTTAACAACATTAACAGGGCAGAGGAGGGGAGCTGTAGATTAGCAACTTTCCTTTATGTAAATGGAAGAGATGCCTCTGCTGAGAGAGAGAGTAGCTTTAGGGTGAGTCTGTATTGGCATTTTAGTTTGTATCAAGAACATGTATTTGCTTTCCTTTGTGGCACAACAAGATATTGGGCACATAATTTAGACTTCTTTCCCCTGAAACTAAAATAGATTATTCACTTTGGGAGCCACCTAATAGATTTCATGCCCAGTTGACTGCACAGTCCACAAAGCAGCAAGTCAGAAGTGAAATTTCCTGGAATGTGTTGTGCACACTGGATCCTTACCATGAGCTGCTCCTCTTCATGAATCTGCTCGCTTTGGGTAGCTGCTTGTTAATGCAGATGAAAGTCATGCATCACCCAGGGCTAAGCATGAGAAAGAAGTAGCAAGCCCCACACTGGCTCTGGAAACCTGCTAATGGTGGCAAAAGACATGACTACCACTTGTGTACAGATGACAACTGGTCTTGTCACAAAACTGTCAGTACCTTTATGAGTTGATGTCCCTACATTTTGCTGTAAAAACTAGAAGAATGTTAGCTATAAGAAAAAATTGTTTATAGACCAGGGGAGGGAATCATGTTAATGTTTCATTTGGACCTTGATAGTGGCTTCCCAGTATAGTAACCATTTGCTCAAACTGTAATGAATGAAATGAGATAAATTCCATGCTACCATAAGCTACCTCAGCAAGAGATTTGACTTTGGCTTGGATGAGTCTGTTAGCAAAGCACTGGTAATCTTAGGATGAATATTTTCAATGATCACCTTTTTTTGTTGTCATTGTTGGTTAAAGGGCCTTTCTTGCGTCTTTAAAAACAATAACATTAAAATCATAGCATTAAATCAGATTTGGATTTTATTTACTGTCCTTTTCTCTTAATGGTACCTATGACCTATTTTTTTAATGTTGAAAACAGCTGCAAGAACTAATTAATGTGCTTTGTGTACAGCGCAAGACTGTATGAAGAGTACACATGTGAGTTCATTACCATGGTGCAATAGGGAGAATTATTGTGGTAGCAGCATGCTTTCCTACTAACAATGGGCTGTTAAACAATCTCTCATTTACACATGGATTGCCTCTGATAAGTGATACCAGATATAGATAAAAGAAAACTGGCTGATGTAGATAATCTACTTTCATAACTGTAAATGATATCATGTGTTTGGATTTACTTTAGAGTCCATCAGAACTAACAGAAGATAATGATGACAGGTGATAGAAAACATATTGACCTTTTCCTTCATCTTTGTGCACTTGTGATTAACTCAAAGCTTCAAGCTTCACAAATTGCATCTTAGAAGATTGGTGGACAAAAACTCCCAAATATTCTCGATGAATTGCATAAACCTTAGTTTATATACAGTTATATTCAGCACCCAAATCTTCATCCAAAGAACAACAACAGATAAATAAGGATAGTTAGTGTTCGTTACATGAGAATTCCTCTTGGAACGTGTACTCTCCATTACTCTGCAGTGAGAGATAAGCATCCAAACCAGGTGAGATCTTGGGCAAAAGACAGCCCCAGAAAAGTGTTATGCTGGGACCCTATTTTCCACCAATTACATTTTAGAAAGCATCTCACTTTTGGTTTCATACTCCCTGAGGGAATATGTTTTTAAATTAAGAAAAGTGTATGGTCTCAGCCTTAACTCATTCCAGGGCTAAACTACTGTAGCCATGTATGACTGTATGTATTTCAGCCTCTTCTTTGGAGTCATCGTGTATTGCAAAGTTAATGAAATATTCACTGGCATAGAGAAAAGTTGAATGGATATCTGGTAAATCTCTGAATTTTCACTTTATTTCTTCCAGTAAATATTTACTTAATTCACGCAAATATGGTGGAGCTTCCACAGTAGGCATAGAAATAGACTTTCTATGCCCAGGCTTATTTCTTGGGGGAATGGCTATTATATGTAGAAAATGTTGGTATGTGACTTCCCCAGACAGCAAAATGTATTGGGGCCTGACATTCTTAGAATTTTAATTGTCTAGCCAAAGGCTGCTGAATAAAACAAGGCTTGTGGAAACATAGTGTCCTGGTGTTTGGTTTCTGATATGGTTGGTGTATTCTTCTCAATCTAGTGAGGACAGATATAGTTACCTAAACATAGGCTGTTTTACATACTCCAGGGTATTCAAGACATCTGCTTGGAATTTACACATCCCACTTCCTTCTGGGATGGCAGCTGAAGGTATTTGTTTAGACAGCTCATTGCTAGTGCTTCAACATTTTCTAATTCTCTATTGGGTTAGATTCAGACACTGTGATTATGGAATCTACAAGAGTTGGGGTAATATCAGTGCAAGCCTAGTAACAAAAATAAAGGACCATATGCAATTTATGGGTATAATTTGTGGAATTGTGGCAACCATTATAATTCAAGATACTTTTAGGATTTGAATTCTGAAACTAGCATTGGGGAAACTGCTGTTTGACCTGATTCTGCATCTGAATCTGACTTCGAGGGGCAGAGGAGCAAGGTTCTTGGGCAACAACACAAAGGATAGTAAGTAAATTTATCCAGGTTATCACAGCAGACTTCAGGCTGCTCAGGGAATTAGTAAGGAAGGTACCCTGGGAAAATGTTTTTATAGGTGCTGGTCACTTTTTAAACATCACCTTCTAAGGGCACAGGATCAGGCAATTCCCAAATGCTGGAAGTCAAGCAGGCAGGGCAGAAGGCCAGCTTGGCTGAGCAGGGATCTTCTCTTGGAAATAATGCAAAAAAGGAAGGTGTATGCCCAGTGGAAGCAAGGTCAAGTGACAGGGGAAGAATACGGAGATGCTGCTTGCCACTGTAGGGAGAAAATTCGTGTGACCAAAGCTCAGATGGAATTGAAGCTGCCAGAAATGTGGGGGGGCAATGAAAAGAGTTCTTTCAAAAATATTAATGGCAATAGGCAGTATAGAAATATCATTGGCCTGTTACAGGATGAGGATGGTCACCTCATAAACAGAGATAGATACAAGACAGAGGTGTTTAATGCTTTCTTCATCTCTGTCTTCAACAGACCAAGGGGGTTTCAGTGCCCTGAGCTGGAGGACCATGATGGAGAGAATCATCAATTCCCAGTTGACCCTGAAATTGTGCATGATTTGCTGTTCCAGATGAATCCCTACAGATCTATGGAGCCTGATAGGATTCATCCAAAAATTATCAAAGAGCTGGCTGATGTCATTGCAAAACCCCTCTCAATGATTTTTGAGCAGACTTGGGAATCTGGAGAGGTCCCAGCTGACTGGAAGCTGGTGAACGTTGTCCCAGTTTTCAAGAAGGGCAAGAAGGAGGACTCTGAAAACTACAGGTCTGTCGGTCTCACTTCAGTGCCTGTTAAAGTTACGGAAAAGACTATTCTGGGAGGTACTGAAAAGCACTGAAGAACAACACTGTCATCACTCACAGCCAGCATGGCTTCATGAGAGGAAAGTCCTGCTTATCCAACCTGATTTCCTTTTATGACAAGGTAACCCACCTAGTTGATCAAGGGAAGCCAATTGATGTCATCTTTTTGGAGTTTCAGTAAAGCTTTCAATACTGTCTCTCACAGGATCCTTCTGGACAAAATGTCCAGCACACAGCTGGATAAACACATCAGGTAGTGGGTGAGCTATTGGATTATGGGTCAAGCACAGAGGGTAATAGTGAATGGGGCAACATCAGAATGGCATCTTATCACTAGAAGGGTTCCACAGGGCTCCATGTTATGCCCTGTGCTCTTCAACATCTTCATAAATTACTTGGATGCAGGACTAGAAGGGATACTAAGCAAGTTTGCAGAGGACACAAAACTGAGAGGAGCTGTTGACTCCTTAGAAATCAGGGAGGCCCTGCAGAGAGACCTCAACAAATTAGGGGACTGGGCAATCACCAACCATGTGAAGATCAACAAGGAAAAGTGCCAGATTCTGCACTGGAATGTGACAACCCTAGATGTTCGTACAGACTGGGGAATGAGGTGCTGGAAAGCAGTGCCATGGAAAGGGACCTGGGGGTCCTGGTTGATGGCAAGATGAGTATGAGTCAGCAGTGCCCTGGCAGCCAGAAGGGACAACCATGTCCTGGGGGGCATCAGGCAAAGCATTGCCAGCCAGTTGAGGGAGAGGATTGTCCTGCTCTTCTCTGCGCTGGTGTGGCCTCACCTTGAATATTGTGTGCAGTTTTGGGCACTGCAATATAAAAAAAGATATATTCATCTTTTAGAGAGTGTCCAAANGTCCAAAGAAGGGCAACAAAGATGATGAAGGGCCTTGAGGGGAAGCCTCATGAGGAGCGGCTGAGGTCACTTGCTCTTTTCAGCCTGGAGAAAAGGGGACTGAAGGGAGACCTCATTGCAGTCTACAAATTCCTTGTAAGGGGAAGAGGAGGGGCAGGCACTGATCTTTTCTCTGTGGTGACAGAATCCGAGAGAATAGGCTGAAGCTGTGTTGGAGGGAGGTTTAGGTTGTATATTAGAAAGAGGTTCTTTAAGCAGTGGGTGATTGGGCACTGGAACAGGCTCCCCAGGGAAGTGGTCACAGCATCAAGTCTGACAGAGTTCAGGAAGTGTTTGGACAGTAATCTCAGGCACATGGTGTGACTCTTGGTAATTATCCTGTGCAGGGCTAAGAGTTGGACTTGATGATCCTGATGGATCCCTTCTAACTCAGCATATTCTGTGATTCAGTCAGCATTTTCCTGAGGCTAGTGTTTTCTCATCTAGAGAGATCAATTCAACAGAGTCAAACTATAATGGCTTGAAAATCATCAATTACTTTATACATATGCTAGAGCAATAAAAAAAATTGGAATACATTAACAAAAATATGGGTTTTTTTGTTGTTTCCTTCAAAAAAAACCCCCAAATCCCCTAACATTATTTTTAAGATTCCATACTGTCATGAGAAAAGGGAGGGGGAATTTGCCCTACCCTTAGAGAGGGGAAATTTTCTTGACCCTTAGTGATTTATTTGTTTGTTGGTGCTCCAGGGAAGCTGAAAACTTTATGACTGACCAATCTGTCAGCATCCCCGTCACCAAATAGATACACAAGATTGGAGGGCCATTCGATTGCCATTTTTGTGGCAGGCTAAGCCAACAGCATACAGGAGACCTCTTTATTAATACAGATTGTGACAGTTTAATAAGGTTTGTAGGTCATCGGTCATAGCGTCTGACTCGAAAAACGTGTTCAAAGCAATCTACTAATGCTACAAAACAAGCACAAACACAGGTTCTAATACAAAGCAATTACTAATGTACTATAGAGCAAGCAAAAGCTCTAGTCCTAAAAGCAACATTCAATGCATGTAGAGTATGATTCTTACCTAATAGGTGCCCCTATTGGGTAAGGGGGGAAAGACAGGTTCAGCCTGTTGACTGATCCCAGCAGTTTTAGTGGAGTTTTCCTCCAATTTCCCTCTATTCTCAACTTACTTTTATACTATCTCTTTAGGTTTAGGTGCAGCTTGAGTGACTTTAGTTATAAGCATTTAATTAGGTAGTTGTCCTTAGCACCTATCACCCTTGGTGGACAGATACTGTAGGGTCTTTGAACTACGGAGCATCATCGTGTTCCCCTCCCTGCAGGGATGTCTATGGAGGGAGGCTGCAGCACCTCCACGCTACTCTCCTCTCTGTTCCATCCCCTGTAGTAGGTGCTTAATATTGTTCAGTGAATCTTTATGGAGCATGTTTACCACATTCCATCCGAGGAGCAGCAGCTGCATTTTACCCTGTAATTCTTAGTCTCCTCTAATTTTTAACCCTATCAATCGTTCCACGCATACCCCTCATTTTGACTTTTGTTTCCTCCTCTTTCTTTCACTAGAACAATCTTCTTGGTTCTCCAATACAATTTTTTTTTTGTGTTTTAATTCTTTTTGGTAAAGCAGGAAAATAAAATATAGCATATTAATGGGAAACTTTTGTCTGCTTAAGGTAAAACCTGTGATGTGACTGTAATTATTTCTACTATTTTTGTATTCTTTAACATGTATATTGTCTAAATATATGCATTTAATAAACTATTTATTATTCTAATAACTATACTGGTTATTTGAAAATAAAGGGAACAACTAAGAAATAACTATTATCTTTTCTATAGTACTTTCATAGAATTGTTAGGCAATACTCTATATTTTCTAGAAATTACGCAAAAAAAGCCCAAAACAAAATTTGAAACTTAAGGAAAGCTTAGCTGAAACAGTAGTGTTACTGAAGTACATTTAAAGACAAACTTTATTTCTACAATTTCTGTAAAATTATCATTCTGATACAAAACATAACTTTTTGCCACTAATATAAATATATATACTGTAATACTGATGGGACCAGGCACTGAATAGGTGTCCGGAGGTCCAAATTCTATTTCTATTCATTCATAATAGATCCCAAATGAGTAAATTTGGTTTCTACTACTTTTGTAGGATTCTAACTACTATGTTCTTTGTGTGTATTTAGACTATTTAATTCATTGAGGCATGAGCAACTTATAAAGTGGTTGGGACATTGGATCCCTTATTTCCTTGAGACACTCTAAGTACTGGTGCATTAATAAAAACAGTTGAGTGGTGGATGGATAGAAAACATCACCTACAAAACTGGTAAGTGTAGACCCATTGGAAACACAAAAGGTTTATTGATCAACATGTCACTTCTTCCCTAAAGAAGCAGTAGGCAAATCAAGACAAGGTAGACTAATGGAAAGCATAATGCTCTTGAGCTGTCAAAAAATCTCTTGTATGTGAGTACAACAGCATAGCAGAGGTGTATTGCTCATGAAGAAGCTTTGATTTGTGAATGAGTGATCATTCTTTCTTTGGATTATGTAAGGCATACAGTCAAAACTGTGTCATAGCTTTGTTTGTTTTTTTTCTTTTCCTTTCCAGAGGAATAGAAAAGAGAAGAGGATTTCACCCAGAATGGGCATTTTTTGCTTACTTAAATAATAGATATATATTGGCTTGTTATAATCAAATTACCATTAAGACATTTAAAATGTCAGTGTCTGTTTGGAATCAGTTTGGAGGAAGGAAATTACTTATTTACAACAATTCAACCTTGAAAAGATAGTTATTTTGAGAGAAAAAAAACTTTGAAGGCTATTGTTAAAGCTTTATTATTGTTCAGTAATGTGCATGTTAAGAAAAAGACCAAACTACACAGAGGTTACATAAATTTAGTGTATATGCTATTTATAAAGGTCCCATCATCTCTTAGTGTAGCTGATTAGAATCACTTGTAAGTATGAAAATGATTGTGTAATCAAAAACACATAAATGTGGGTTTTTTAATTATTCACACCTGCACACATTCAAAACATCACACCCTGCTGTATTTTTCCAATGCTGTAAAAAACAAACAATCTGTTAAGATGTAGTTTGCTATTTTTAAACACCCACAATTTGTTATTTAAAGCGCAATTGTCACATGGGGGTTTTTTTGTTGTGGTTTTGTGGGTTTTTTTTCCTTAAATATAGCAAAAATCTCTGTTTATCATGCAGAGATATGTACAGTTGTGTTTCATTAGTTATTGAATGCATTGTTCCATCAGAACTGAAAATAAAATATTATAAGATGCTGTAAAATGATATCTAAAGGTAAAGAAAAATGGATTTCTTGAACATATATTTCATCCAGCAATTTGAGAATTACAGCATTTCCTCAAGACTGTGAGACATGAATTCAAGTCCGTACTTTGACTGAAGAGAGCTGGAGACATACTAACACCTATAATGTTACCTCTAATTTTGGATTAAGGCTCAAGAATGGTGAGGTGGAGGAAGGAAACCGATTCTTGTCATATAAATAATTGAGCAGTTCTAACACCCAATTGATATCACCACCTTTTCCAGTGAGTATATCAGATAAAACCCAAAGGAACATTCCAGTGCATGAGTTCCTGACTCACAGAATATATAAACTGTCCTTACAGAGCAAAGCCACTCTAACAGGAAAAATAGCCATTATGGTGTTTAATAGGAAGGTGCTCAGTTTTCATGCTGATGCCTAGACCAGCTCTGATTCTGTGATCTGTCTTTGTCTGATTCAGAAAGAAATCTAAACTTTTGTCTTCCCCTCTCTGGTTGTATATGCTAACTACATTGGGATACCAGCCCACTTCTGTCTCATAAGAGTAATATATCTAGAGAAGAGACACTGATATTTTGTTTTGACAGTGACTGTGATTTTATATGAGCTGTTCGTTGCTTCTGTTTTTCCACTATGTCTGAAATATTCAAGGAACCCCTGGGAGCCTGCTTGGCCTGTCCAGGCACAGCAAGGTTTACTATTTGAACTTACTGAGCCCCAAGGAGGCTGCTGGACACGCTCCAAGACAGTTGTCATAGCTGCAGAATCTTGATGCTCTTTATTTGTATACGTTCCCCTATGTCATTCCCCCCCACAGTGGTAATTCACATTAGACCTCCAGGATGTTGCTGTTTCTGTGCCTTAAACTCTGTATACATCACCTATCATTATTTTCAGGTCAAGCTACAGCCAGACCTTTTTTTTATGGTTAGTTGGTGCTGGTGCTTTTCACATTACCTCATCTGGCTCCCTTTCTGTGAGAAAAACCAGAGAAGAAACTCATAGCCTAATACTTTACTTGCTCTTTGCTTTCTCTTTTCCATCTTCCCTCTGGGTGAGCATGTAAGGATTCTCCATCTTTTCTCGCTTGTTTAATCCTTTTCCATTTCTGTTCAAATACTGATAAAACAGAAGATAATAAAACTTGCCCAGCAACAGCATAACTCTAGCCTTAGATTTCTCCCCCCTCCTTTAACATTTAAAACGAAACTCTCTAATGTTCCCTTGGCCCGAACAAATACATACATTTACTTTAAAATCAATCTATTCAGTAAACCTTGTGTGGCTGGTGATGGCAGTTCAGCCCTGAGCTGGCAGCATCCCCAAGCACAGCAGGGCAAAGCTACCAGATGGAAAAATTACCCCCCATTGTGAAAGAAGGAAGAGAGAGATGGATAGTCTGAATCACATGGAGGGACTATGGGTTCCAGAATGGATGAAGGGGTGCGTAGTTGCCCATGTTGTTCTACACTAGGTTACTTATCTCAGTCCACCAGTATGAGAACAAAGGCTTCAAGCGCCACAGTCAGTCTGTACGAGGTCTGTTCACAAGTGCTCATGTAAGACTTTTGCTGGTGTATCTGCCTAGAAGAAGTTGGATTCAGCCCAAGGATGAGTAGCCTTTCAGAAGCTTTCCACAAGCAGCAAGATCTGTCTAAATTTTTGCTTCCTTATATTTAGTGCCAAAGGAGAAAAACCAAAAAGGGTATTGGTGAGTTCTTTACAATAGTTTAACAATTGTTTCAGTTCTGACCTGCTCATGATTCTCTGCTTCTCCCTCTTCTGAAATGCACAGCCTGCAATTTCACACACTGAACAATTACTGCAGATAAAGCTGTTGACTGTGAGGGCACTCGAGCCCAACACTAGCTCTTGCTGTCCCTGCCCACCCTTCCCATGCTACAGCAGAACCTGTCTCCAGCTCCCCATAGCCCTGCCCTGTCTGATCTTAGGCCCCCTGAGCCAGACCCACTCATCGACTCACGTCCCAGCTCAACCTTGACCTGTCCTCATCCCCAGTGAGGTGCCTTGTGCCCCCTGGCTGCCCTGCTCCTGGCTGAGGCAGTGGGATTGGCAGTGCCTGGTGGCCCTCCAGGAGACCCTGGCCTTGACTGTGAACAGAAAACTCAAGGAAATTTCATGAGAAGGGAAACACTGTCCATTTTGCAAAAGTAGTAAATATCAAATAATGAAATACTTCCTAAAAGTTTCTCATCTTGAGCTTCATATAGCTTTACAGAAAAACCTGCAACAATCTCATTAAACTACCATAATCCTGCTCTGGAACAGGCATAGAATTGTCCACCCAACTGTTTCTCAGCTAACTTGTACCCTGTCTGCATGTTTCTGTTGTTTTCCTTACACTGACAACTTAATTTTCTATTTTTTTTTCAGCAGGCGAGGGCTGGGAGGCATGAACGGCCAAGGGAAAATGCAGGATGTGGGTGGTCTATCTTTAGCTGCAGTAGCATGTTTTTAAAATGACTTAATCTGCTTGAGATATCTTTTCCTCAGTTACTGTGGTTCTGCTAGTCAGTAAATGCAGCACAGGTAACTTAACTGGCTATATTTGCAAGAGGTGTTGTTAATATTATTCCTGATAACTTGACACCCTACCTTTCTTCTTTATATTGAATGTGTTTTTACCTCAATATGCCATTTACTTCTGCAGAATGTCATAATAGCAAACTAACACACTTATAGAAGAAAAAATAATCTTCTCTAATGGGCTGTGGTAATGCACTTGGCTGTTTTGCACCCTTTTTGTTATGATAAGATTTCCAGTAATGGTCTTCATTAGGTAGGAAATCAAACTAGTCTTCCCAAAAAAAGAAGAGGGCCTACAGCTGATTGTTGTGACATTGTTTTACTGATGTAGGAATCTGGAGGAACGGGAAAAGACCTGTCCACATGAAACTCCTGCATAACTGATTTTTCAATTGAGTATGGAGAATTACATGTATTTTATGCTCCAAGTAATGAATTTCTAAAATGCATGTTTCTTACTGTTGGCTTTTTTTCATACAGCAGGTAAAGAACTTTCAATCTTGAGTTGTCTTAACTAATTTTAAGAATTACACTGTTTCTTTCTTAGCA
Organism: Lepidothrix coronata; assembly: GCF_001604755.1. NCBI lineage: Eukaryota > Metazoa > Chordata > Aves > Passeriformes > Pipridae > Lepidothrix > Lepidothrix coronata. The sequence continues at coordinate 872,603 of NW_016690407.1, read as the reverse complement.
AACCTACAATAAGATAAAACCTTCAGTAAGTAAAATTTAATAATCTCTAAGTTACATGCCCATGCACTAAATCCTCAAGTCCATATTTAATGTCATTCAACATTAGCCCTTACACAGGCAAAGTCTCGTAGTCTTTGATCTCATGATCCTATATGTTGTATTGAATACTACTTTACAAGTATTTGCCATTGTCTCAAAGAATGACTGTTAGGTCAATAAGTAATTAGCATGGTCAAAAGCTTTTATATAATGTATTGTTGTTTTTCAAACCAAAGCTCCCCTTTCTTAAAGACTTTTGCATTGCAAAAGAATTCAATTTCTTGAAATGCATACTGATCTATGACTAAAAAGACAAAGTGAAATGGAGAACCTCTAATTCATTACCTACCACAGGATCTTTGAATCAATCTAGAAATACTTTATTGTAGATTAAAGTAGATTTCTTTTGCTTGGCAAAGTTTCTTTTCCTCTTGATAGGAAAGGGGACTCAGCATTTCTTGGTGGAATCATTTCATGGCCTCTAACTGATAGTCTGCAATTGGACAAGGGCGGTAACATGAAAAAGCCTCAATATTTTGTCGCTCAACATTTTATGTTTACAGACACCATATCAAAGAGGACTGTTGGTGCTTTCACTGTGTCAGATTATACTGACAAATTATATATGAGATTTTGTAATTTTAAAATAAATTCCTAAGTAGTTTTTGAAAATTATTTTCTTTAATACATTCAAATTATTTCTATTGAGTTTGCATTCAAAGTCTCGACAAATTTCAAACAACAAATCATATATGTATTAGAATTATGTATGACATGTACTAATGATCATTAGGCTACACTTCAAGTGTTAAATTTCTGCAATTAAAAAGGTCAGAGATTGCATCTAGAGTACAATTAGACATTTGGGAATGCCTTTTTTTTAAACCAAACATAAGAAAAGTTATTTAGTGAAAATTTTACCTAGGTCTTTTTTGCTATCCTTCCACTGGTGAACATTTCCTGTTATCTCCTGAGAGTATACATTCTGTAAGCTGAATGGGGATATAGCATTTTTACAGCTGAAAAATCCTTAGGAACTATTTTTACAGTTGTCTTTCCTATTTCCTACGCACATTTCAGGTGTAAGCTGAAACTTTAGTTGTGTGTCTGAATGGATGGGCAGAATTCCAGAGCAAAACCCTGGCACACTTGGCAAGGGTGAATTTTTTAAAGCCATGAAAATGTAAAAGGAAGAGAAATATAAAAGAAAATCTGTATCTCATCATGTGACTGCTGCCAGCTGCTGTTGCAACAGCAAAATGTGTAAAATAAGGTTTATTCTACTCTATGAATCTGTTACAATTAAAGGCATCTTGAAAAATAGATTAAATAAAACTGATACTCCAAGCATAACATTTTTGTCCCTTCTCTTATCTAAATATTGTTGCTCACCATCCTGCACAACCATTACCCACACAAGTTAACTTTTTCTACGTGGCTAAACACTGTCTTTCAGTTCTCTAGTATTTTAAAGAAATATTTAAAGAAAAAGAAAAATTAAAAAGTTTGAAAGTCTTTAATGCTTTGTTGATCTCTTAAATACATTTCCTATATTAGAATTCAAGACTGGTACCTTAGAACTGGGAATATGCACCTGCTATTTGAAGATTTTGGGCACTTAATATTACATGTAGACATTAAACATCTAAATATTTTTTTAAACATGCTTTGAAAAACTGTGTATTTTCACCATTTAATCTTCATGCTTATATCTTGGCATTGTTCTCAAGATATCCATAGTCAACTGAGTAAGTAGATTTAGATCTTGTGACACTCTGAGTTATAAAGTCTATAAGTCAGGTATGTAAATCTGAGACTAATAATTCAGTTTTCCCACTGAGGTGTTAGAGGCATCCCTGCACCTGCACCTTCAGGATGGAATGCAATTAGGTAGAGGCTGATGCAGAGAAAACTGAACAGAATGCTGAATTCTGGGATACTTTTCTTAGCGTCTTGGAATAAAAAGCATCAAAGACAGAGGTGTATCTGAAGTGCCTTTCTTCAGGATCTTGCTTAGCAGCTTCTGTGCAACTGGGATTTAGGGTTTTCAACTTCCATTTCAGTTCATATGCACAAGTCACGCTTTTCACTTAGAGTAAAGGCAGGTAAAAATTCTGCCTTTCTGGAAAATACTTCAGTGGTAGGAGTACACTACAGGAAGCATAGTACTTGGTTCAGTTCTCCTTAACCTGGAAAGGCCTGACCTTCCATGCCCTCCATCTGTTCTAAAACGATAAATAGAATGCACTAGGACCCCGAGGGTAAGTAGTGTGACATGCCTTATGTCCTCATGGCGATACTCTCTTAGTGGTCTCATTCATACTTTTTATCTGTAACAAACACTTATCAGCCTACAACTGGGATTGCGCCTAGGAAAGTGCTGGTATGATATGGGCTGGTACAGGCAAGAAATGATGCTGAAAACATGCTGATGATAGAATACCATGAAAGAGAATTTGCCAGTATTAGACCCAATGTCCTGGCTCTGCCTAAATTAGTAGACTAGACATAGTCATTAATACCATGATTATGAGTTTCTGGGGTGCTCCATGTACTTGTCATTCTTTTTGAAGCTGTGCCACCCTGCAGTCAGAAATACTTGATTGAGAAATCCAGAAAGAGAACAAGTGAAAGACAAGTGACCTTGTCAGTGAAGTTGAAAGCACTCTGTGAACAAAGAGAAAACTAAATCTGTGAGTTGTACTTGCTTGACAAGTGTTCTCAAGGCAATGTAGAACCAGCAAATATCACCTCCATTTCTCTCCTTCTTATAATTTCAAAGAGAATAAAAACTGCTCAGTTCCTTGAAAGCATGTTTTACCCTGTATATTCAAAGTGGGTGAACTCACCTTCATTCAGCTTGAAGAGATGAAAGATATCTACAGTTTCCTGATTATGTGATTCTACAATGCAGATTGCACCTACTTTAATAGACAAGGTTCTTCCTAAACCCTGGCTAATTTGTACTGCAGACTTTGCATTCCATTCACCAGTCCAAATGAGAGGTAATCACTGAGATAAGATAGACTCTGATATTCTGGTCTGAATTTTGATAAAAGGAGGATGCAAAGAACACTTGAAGGGCATTATTTATAGATTCCAACCCCCTCCTCCCCCATAATCCTTTGTGAAAGGATTTTCACACAGCTTGTGAAAAATATGTATAGATATTTACTGACTGTAGAGGTGTGATACCTTCGGGACAAAACCCTCCTGTTTTTTAGGTATTGAATTTCACAAAGCTGAAACACAAGCTACAACGTGCAGTACTGCTCGTTAGGACCGTTTAAAGTCTGCTTTAGATCACAGCTGTCATGAGAACTCACGAGTCTCAATTATTTGATTCACGCAGATATTTTAAGTTGTGTTAATTATTTACATATAATAGAAACAATTGCTGCCCCAGTCTGGCTAAATGTAGGCAGTGCTCTTTCACCGGGTCATTAAACACATTGCCCACTAGGTGGGGGTAGACAACCTTCTTCAAACAACGGCATTCCTGGAAGAGGAAAATTTAGTCCAAGACCTTATAAAATCCACACTAAATGTAGATTTTTGAGCAGTATTTTTTGTTTTGGGATTTTGGTTTTATATGAGGGATTTGCATGTTTGGGGTTTTTTGTTGTTTGTTTGTTTTGGTTTTTTTTGTTGTTGTTTTTTTTTCCACCCGTTGGGTTTTGTTGGTTTCTTTGGTTTTATTTTGTTTTGCTGGGATAAACCAATAATTACTATTTGTGAACTACTGGGCGTTAAAGGTGATAATGAACTGATATCACAAGCAATTAAGTTTTATTTCAGTTCATGGAAAACTACAGTGTTGAACGTCCATTATTACAAGTCAGGCCATTCCTATAACAATACAAGACAAGTATTCCATTGCTAAATAAAATAAGTAGGTGCATTACTGAAATATCACTCATGGGTATGATATGCTTGCAGACTGATGTGGATTGATTATTTTCAACTGCTTATTGAGCATCAGACCCAGTTTATTCCAATAAGTGGTTCACAAAAGGTAGATCCAGAAATTTTAAAGCCGTAGAAACAACAGAAAGTGTTCTACTTTGTCAGAACGCAGTGAGGCACCACAAGTCAATGAAAGTATGATTTGATTAGAAAGTTCATAGGACACAGATATTGTATGTGCATCAGAAAGATTCCACACGGCTTCTATTTCTGAGTGAAAATTGCAAGGAAAGTTAAAGTGAAGTCAGAGTGGCTTCAATTTCTAAGCTGGATCACTCAAATATGACCATGTATGTATATTGCAATGAATGAATGAATGACTGCTTTTTCTGTAAGTCAGCAAATAAACAGATATTAAAATAATACACTTAAAGTATCATTAAAAGCCTGGTTGGCAGGAAATGTCAGTTGTTGCATATTCTAGAGGCCTTTCATAAAGCAGGTTAGCGGACAATATTGTCAGACTAATGATTTTTTATGACATCATGTAGCATTTAAAAGGTGTGATACATGGAATCAAAGGTTAGTAACTTAATCTACTGTTCTTTTCCTTTTCAGTAACATCTTTACTGCTGCATATATTTCTTAATTGTTGTAACATATAGTGGGAGTTGAGACAAGAAATTCGTGACTTTATGAGCACATTTAATTTTGCTTAATTTGAAGGAGCCAATATGTTATTTGAGAACAGACAATTAAAATTCACTTTCAGGTTATCATTAAAAAAAATCATCAAATTAAAAATGAAAGCATATTGTAATATTCTAATAGCTCAAATTATATGTGTGCTGTAATGACTGTCCAATTTTTATTTTAGAAAATATTATCTAATGAATTTTGTCGTTTTCCTTCCACAAAGTAAGAAGGTGTTCCATCTTTTGTTTCACTCTGTCACCTTTTCTTTGTTTAAGGTCTACTTCCACAGGGTTTTTTTTTCTTATTTGTGCTAATAAATAATGTTGTATAAATGTTAAACTTACTTCTGCATGTTATTATTTTCCCATAATTGAATGTTACATATAAAAGCATTTTCTCCTACTGTGAAAAGAGATGTAGAACTCAAATTTGGAACTAGCTTGATATCAGTTGTAGAAAACCCACTTGCAGCATCTTCAAGTCCTACTAGTCCTACTAGTCCTAAAATGCTTCTTCCACTATAGCACTCAATGATAAAAAGCCAGTGGATATGCTTTGAAACAAGAAAAGCCATACTTCAGAATGTATCATAGAATATATACTTGTCTGAATTCTGTAATACTATGTGTGGTAATATTGAACTACATCACAAGTACTTTAAGAAATGAATATTATAAATTTCAAATATGCCTTGATCAGATATTTTCAGCGATGCAAATGATATATGAAAGTGTACTGAAGTATATCAGACTATGAGTTCAATCATATTAAATAATACCTCATACTCAAACTGGTTTAACACAGGTTTAAAGAGCTTTTAAAGAGTTTTAAAATTTATTCTGTTATGAGAACTAATTTAAATGTGTCAAAGTATCAAGTGCTGAATATATTTGCATTGCTATCAAACCACCCTGAATGTTCTACCTTTTCTAAGACATATTGTACTGATAGGGTACTTAATATCATTTAGGAAACACTTTTGTATACTAAAGCAATTCCATGCAGTGTAGCGATACATACTCATATTGTATTAATGATAAATATTTACCCCTCTTTAGAGTATCTATTTAGTTATCATATAATGTATACTTTTCTTGACTGATAATATGCAGGTTGGAAGACTCTCTTCCGTTTCCCACTGTGTTTTCTTTAATTTGTTCAAGAATCCCTTAAGAAAAGATATATGCCTATGACCATAACTGTTTTTCACCGTCTTTGTGCCACAGTGAACTTCTCTGTAGCTGCTCTGAATTATGACACTTCTCTCTTCTTCCTCTGCACATACTTTTTTTCTACATTACACATCTCCACCAGTGGTTCAGTGTCAGAGACCGAACACCATGCTAATCTAAGTGTTCCACAATCTCCTTTCACTTTTCTGCTGTCAACACAATCCAAAACCGACTGCAGTTAAGGTACTTTGTACGCTTCAACATAATTACACAGTAATAGTTGCAATACCAGAAAGAGAGAAACCTGGATCTCACTGAAGTCAATGACAGCTTGTGCACCACAAACTGGATTTCACTAGCAAGCTTTTAAACTTTAATCTAAATATTCAGATCAGTTTGCAGGTACCAAGTCTCCTTTTGTTGTTTTTTTTTTTTATTTTTTTTTTTGCTATTCCTATAATCCAAAGAAGAATGAACATACTGTGAACTGTCCAATGCTTGATTGTTGAAATTACCATATTGTGCATGCACCATGTGAACACTGAATACATGTGCAGCCAGTTCAGCACTCTCTAAATATGTCAGGTGTGTTAAACATTTACTGATACACTCAGTGAACAATCAGTGCATTCCTGATAATTTCAGCTCTATGCAATTGAAGAGAGTTTTAATTGCTTTTTGTTTTAATTTATTTTAATTGCTCTTGCTCTGATGGAGCAACCGTACTTCTGGGAATCCAATACATATGACCAAATTCCTCCTTTCTCAGCAAGGTAAATACCTTTTCTTCTAGGAAGAAAAGAAAAAGGCGTGTTCTGAGAAACCAGGACACATAGATACATCAAAAACAGTAAATTAAACACTGTCAAGACCTGTTCTCTGGCTTTGAGGCCAAATGACACAAATAAGCCATAGCTAATTTGCCATTACTAGACTTTCTTACCCTTTAGAGTATGGCATCTGCATTCAAACGTGTAACTGGAAATTCTCTTGCCCTTCATACAAACTTCAAGCCATATCTGGGAGAATACTGGTTTAATCAGGCCAAAATCATGCCAAAGCACTACTCTAACTACTTAACAGGATAGGGAAAAATTTTTCAAGGTTTAGTATGTTAGAATAGAATAGTCACAATGCCTTTAAGAGTGATGTTGACTGGGTGAAAAGGTTGACCTGAAAAGACTTTTTTGGTTGGTTCGTTGGTTGTTTTTGTTTTGTTTGTTTGGAAAGAACTCATTCACCTGACTTTTTTTAGTAGCTGAAACTACTCACAAATTTAGATTGAATATACACATTCAGTTGAAAAACAACAAATGAATCATTAAAAAATTTAGAGGAGATAATTGCAGCATTCCTAGCTGACACATTTTGATTTTGCTCTGCAGGTGGACTTGTTGGGATCCAGGTGTAATTCCACAAATTCAGGCCAGCATTACTAAGACAGGCAGAGGGAAATTTATTTGAAGATACAGGCTACTGTAGAGTTCTGTCTCTTCCTAGCTCAGAACACAAACCTCAACAGAAATTTTCCCTCTCTCAGCAAAATGCCTTACTCTGCAAGTTATAGAGCAGCCTGGAGTGTGAAGCTGTTCCAATTTGTATTAATTGAATGCTTATTAATTCAGAACCTGGTAGCCACCTACCTGCTCTTCCCAGCTGAGTGCCTGAATTACAAGGTTTGTGATAGGAGGCAGGAAATAATGAATGCTGAATGGTATAGTAATACCCTTAAAAATTTCCTTTGAAAATGTGTGGACTTGAGACAATACACTTCTCTTGAATTTGAACATTTCTTTGATTTTTCAAGAAATGTGTAAAAAAATTAATCCCTTAACTCAATTAAGTATATTGGACTGAATTCATTTCTTTTAGAACTGTCAGAACAGCAAGTACTCATTTACCCATTGGATTTGAAATAGAAGAGAAGATCCCCCAAAACAAACTTCTGCATTTTTACTTAAGTCTTTAAGAGGGAAAAAATTATAATTTCATGTTATTCACTATTCTTTTTCTCCCAGTTGTCAACTGAAGTTGTGAAGTGATTTGATTTGATCTTACTTTATTTTCCATGTTTTAGTAGGAAAGTCAACAAGGACACTAACATTCTGCATATCCTGGTGTGTATGCAAAATAATAGGCTCAAAGCATACTAATGACTGCCAGTTCATGCTGTCTGCGGAGGATTACTAAGGATTACATGTAATTATCTTAAATTGCACACTAGTTTTTGCCAATTTTTTTTAAAAAGTGGAATTGATAGGGCTTCTAATTTCCTGCTAAGATTTTGCTTTTATATTTTACATTTAATATTTCCTCTTTTACAAAAAATATGAAAATACTATAATAAATGAAAGAGTCCCTGAAAGTCACTTAGGGATTAAATATATGAATCTCAAAACTGCATACAGAAGTTAGGGACAATACCACTAATTTATTCAATATTTTACGAAATCTTGCACAAAATAAACTTTTAAAATGTCGCTGACATTTTAAAATCCGGAGCAGATTTTGTTTTTCTTTTAAGTACTTCTCATTTTCATTTAAATCATAATAGAAGATTTCTGTGGGGTCATTTCAGACTGACAGTGTAAAAGAGAAACAAGATGTATCACTGAAACAAACAAAAAATAATATCTGGAGAGTTTTGTAAATGTTCACATTTTGCACATAAAGAGAAAGTTTCTAGAAAAAAAGTCAGTAACTATTCCTTGAAACCTAGTATGGACAGAGATAATTTTAGGTTGAAGAAATTTTAAGACGGAAGTCTATATTGTCAGCCAGTCAAAGATTAACTGACTCTTCCAATTAGGCCCTTATTTTTCAAGGTTTGCAGAAATATAATTACCATTAAGATCACTTCGCCTTTGCTATCTTTGATGAAACTGGAAAATGGGTTTAAATATAAAAATATAAGTATTATTAAGAAAAGAAAGAAAAAAAATCTGATTTTATTGAAAGTAGAGAAAGGAATTTATGAAAATCTCTGTGCCAATTGATATCCTCAGAATTGGTGCTATTTTCTGCCTAACATTTCAAATACCTGAAATCCTTAGGCACCTTTTTTTTGTTTTAGTAGTACATGGACATTTTTCAAGTCCTTGTAATACCATATAATTAAACTACATGTTTACCATACCAGTGGAGAATGTTTGAATATTTTGAAAGAAATGGTCTTTTCTAGTAGAAGTTCTTCTGGCTTATTTACTGGAGTTAACCTTGGATAAAAAGCAACCAGCCATGATCATCCCAAACAGGCTGGATGAGTTACCTCAGTGCTCTGTGCCTGTTACTCAGGTGAGAAGAAAAATTCTCTCTCTGATAATGTGGAAGTAAGTAAAAGCTAGGCAGTTTTTAATGCTTAATTCTAGAAGAAGATTTAGGGACAATTGGCGTTCTTTTAATTGTGTTGTCAGACTTCTAATTACAGTCCAACAGGATCTCCTCATCAGTCTACCTGACCAGTGGTCCCTCTTTCCCTGCCCTCCTTAAATTTTCCAGTTTCTGGGTGTCTGTGGTGTAAAAAGTGAGTGTAACAAAACTAAATATAGGAATTTATGGAAGAGGAAGGTGACATTTGTTTTGAAAAGTTTCTACATGTTTTCGCTTACTCATATTCTCACGCTCCCATCTTTGCAAGCTGGGGGTTCAGGTAATCTAACCAGGACCACTTGTATGCCATCTACCAAGTCCACATCACATCTTTTGCAGCATTTTTGAATAGTGATGAGAAACTAGTTTTTCTTTTAGTCTTTTCATACTTTTTAGATGCCAACAGTTACTTAAGTAATTCTTTTGCATCAGAATTTAGTTTATCTAAGCCTCCAAAACGTTAGGCAAGGTTGCCAGTCATTGCCCCTTTTTCTCTGCTTGGAATATACAAATCTTTATCATTACAGCCTGTATTCCTTATGGTCAAACACGAGAAATAATGATATGTGGTGTGCTGTAACTTTGTTTTCAACATCCTGTTATCACAGCACAGTCCCTTCTGCTAACAGTCCCTTCTGTGCTCTGGTGTTACAGACTGCAGGCTTTTCAGTTTGGATAGAAACAACACATTTTTCAATTTTATTGCTGTGAACAGTGTTTTTTGTTAACATTACATGCCACTCTCTTAACTCTTGTTTTGCTCTTTCTTATGATTGCATGTATGCATTTCTAGTCACAGCTCATACCAATCTTACAGATGTCCTCCTCTGTTGGCCTTGAGGATACAGCTCTTTATATGTAGAGTTTAAGAGACACTCTCAGTAAAAATGTTCAGTTTTAAATATTAATGGTAGGCCAGTAAGAGTGAGCCTATCCTGGTCACCTTTATCACATATACTTCACAACAAATTAGAAATTCTGTAATTCAAGAAGGGAAATAGAAAAATCAGAAAAAACTATACATGAGATAGGGCAAAATCAGGATGGTTTTAGTGTGTTGTAAACGCTTTAACTGCACCAGTCCATCTGTCACTAAGGCACCGGCAAAATGGAATGAAAATTCGTCTTGCCAAGGTGTGGGTTAAACGAGCAGAGGCTGTAAAGCCAGCAGGTGACTTTTACTTAGAGTAAAAGGTTTGTTCTGAGATAGGAGAGATTCTATTATTTAAAAATCCTTGGACCACATTTATGCTCAATGTTATAATTGCTGTGCGAAAGATCACTCAGCTTTACTGCAGCACGGGTTGCACATGGTATTTCAGGCTACTGTTGCAGTAAAAATTACTAGATATATTCAGTTTTCTTAAGGTCCACCAAGAATTGGCATTTGCACTTTAAAACTTTGCCAGAGAAGGCCTCTATCAGTTTGTTTTGGTCATTTGGTTTTGAAATTCACTATGTCTGAAACAAAAGGTTTCTAAAATTAAAATGTCCAATTTTTCAGCTTATATAAAATGCTTGATTTAAATTTTTTGTCAATGCCAATAAGTGATATGACTGGTTCATTCTAACTATATTTTCCCGTCTACGGAATTACCATAATTAGACTTTCCAACATAATTCTTGTCACTTTACCATGAATCCAAAATTCCTGGTAGATTTTTATCATCACAGGTTACAAACACTCATCAAAAATTCTACCTCTACACCCATATTACACCTTCATAAGCAAATTTATTTAGCAGGACAGTTAAGCGAAAGGAAGAGGAAAGAAACCTTTAGTTCAGTGTCAGTCAACTATGTATTTGATTGAATTAAAAAAAATCTGTGTAAGAGGTTCCATAAAGTAAGAATGCTGAATGAAAATCAACACAATATTTAGCAGAGGATTTGAAATCATTGAGAATATTGTACAGGAAAGTAAGAAACTGTCCTGTTACATCTGATATGCTAAGCAATACTTGCAATACTATAATGATTATAGACTTGCTCAAGACTCACCTGATGAAACCAAATTTTTCAAAAGTGTCAAAAAAGTGTCTTGATTTCTTATCTAAAAGTAATTATTTCTCATCTTCACTATTTGATGAAGTCATAAAAACTGCTTGGTCTCCTCTACTGAAGAGTATGCAAATATTATTGTTCAGGGCAAAAGCTTTTTTTTTTTTTTAAGTTTTTTTAAAACCTTGTTCTAAAAGAAGACTTTCAAAGACTAAAGTGGAAGTTATATAGCAAAGTTGCTTTGATTTCCTTTGGGAAATGAGGATGTGAGAACTGACTGTGCCCTTGAAAAAATTCCACTGAGAATCAGTCAAAATTGGAGAACATCCCAGAGTATCATCTCACTGAAATCCTTTGGCTGCCCTACATCAGATGATGAGGCCATGGGGGTGTAAATGTGTTATGTGTAAAGAAAAGGACAGAATTACTTTTTGAGGTCATCCAAAACTGTAAAAGCTGGTGCTGACTGAAGGGAAAAAATGTTTCCATTTTATTATTTATTAGGACTGTATTGAACTAAAAATTATGTATGAGTTGGGTAAGAATGCATTTAGAATGGGCTCATCCAAAAAAGCAACATATGAGGCAGATAAAATCTAACATCCCAAAATGCCCATATAGTTCCAGCTTTGTCAGATGGTCTAAATGCATATCATTCCACTGAAGTCTAAAGGGTTACTCCTGTTCATCCCTGAACATTTGGGCAATTAAGTATCTGAAGTCCTGGCAGTCATGTCAGATGTCAAAGAAGACGTCAGTGTGAATGAAAATGCAGAGTTAGTGAAATCCTCCTCATGCAGTTAAAGAGTGGGCTGCCAAAAGGTGAAATCAATGCACCTTACATAAAAAAAGACCCCACTTAATAGTTCAACACTCAAGGAGTTAAAAGTGAATCAAGAGCTCATGAAAGGTCTAAATGTTGAGGTTAGGGAAGTGCCAGAGAGAGGTACTTGGGAAGTTGTTCCTGTTGCAGGACTATCAAGGGGCTGATTAAGCTTCCCACAGTCTCGACTTCCTCAGGTGGTTTGTAACCTCTATTAAATTTAAAACCTTAAGATGTCTCAAAGGTCAAAACAGTTCAGGACAGATGCCTTCAGGATTTAAGAGTGACAGTTTCTAAAGAGAATCTAGTGCTAAAGTCAGGTCTGAACAATAATATGCTAAGCATACCAATCTGTTTGGATTACAAAGAATTTTTGGGATTTGGTTGGATAAGGAATTTATGCTTATGGAAGATAATGACTGCCCTATCAATAGTGTTGAGACCATTCATCATGCTTTTTCGTGGGCACTTGTGCTAGCTGTCTCTCATCAGACTCCTCAAGCCAGGTAAAAATCAACTGCCAAGAACAAAAAAAAACAACCACCAAAAACCAACCCAACAAACAAATAAAGCAAACACAACCAAAAAAAGAAACCAACCTGGGAGAGTTGCTTGCAAATGGAGAAGTCAAGAACGAGAATGACTTAAAATACAGATTAGAGAGGATCAGCAGCTGCTGTCAGGATGCTGCAGTAGATGAACACAGACCCATAAACAAGTGAATTGTTAACATGTCTAAGAGCAGCAAGTGACAGTAACTAATTCCACTCCAACATGTGCTTGTGCTGATGCTGTTGCACCCTGTTGCTTTACAGGAGGTAGATGTGAGAGAACCAAAGACTAATTAGGGAAAACAGATTAGCCTTTTAAGTTGGCCACCTGGTATCCACCCAGTTCCTTCACAGCTATGGACTCATGCTGCTCATTGTAAGAAATGTGTAGGATTTTTTTTTCATTTTCTTTTCTTTCCTATTCATTTTCTTTCTTTCAAAAATATCTCCACAAATCTAAGCTTTTCTAGGACTGTCAATCCAAATCTAATTAATCAAGGTGGACTCAATATAAAATTAAAATTAAAACATCAGATTAATTATAAAAAATTATTAATCCTTAAAAATTTTAAGGAGTNATAAAAATCTAATTAATCAAGGTGGACTCAATATAAAATTAAAATTAAAACATCAGATTAATTATAAAAAATTATTAATCCTTAAAAATTTTAAGGAGTTTGCTATCTACTTGGGTATAAATTCTAATTAGATAGTTTGGTCAAGTCAATCAATACAATAATTTGAATGTTTGATGCTGAAACCAAATTATTATCTAATTTTTAAGCCAAAACTTTAAGAGAAATACTAAAGTTCCCTACTTAGAATTCTACTCTTGTCTGAAAACTAACCCTTTCCTTCCTAAGAGAAGATATAGAATAAAAGTTCAGTAATATTCACTTGTAAGAAAGCATGGAGGGAAACTTTAATCTTGGTAGGGTTTTAAATGCAGAAAATAGAGCATAGTCTTATGGTTCATTTTGAGAGAAAATATTTAAGTGAGGTTAAATCTAAAACTGTTGCTTTTTGTGCTTTCCCCAATATAAAAGTTAAAGAGGTCTTTGAATGTGCCTTCAAAAAAATACTTGGAATTTCAAGCCAGCTACTTAATGTTTATTAACATTTTGAAAAATGGAAAATAAGCTTAAATTTATGATTAGTAGACTGACATCAAACTGTTTTGAAACATAACATTTTATGATGATCTTTCCCTTTTGGAGTTGTCAAATAGCTTATCTCTGGGAACGGGATTATACAGCATTGTAAAAACTGCAATTTTTCACTGTATGTTGGTCAATGTCTAATAGAAAATATGCCTAATAATGTAATGTGATACTGACAAAAATTTGGGTTAGGCAGAGTAAATTAATTTACTAATAAAAATGTCATTTAAATTAAAAGTAAAGATATTTTGTTTAATAAAATATTCTGGTGTTCCAATATTTATATTTTCCATTTTTATGTTCTGATAGACCTCAGTTTGACCACAGTTTATGAAAGCATTTTTCTCCTATTGCACAAATTATTTTATATTCTGTTTTTGAAAGAGGGGTTACAAATTTCTTGTGTACCAAAAATTCTATCAGCTTTAATTTGAGATGTGGGACTACTGGAATTATTTCCTGAGGAAAAAAAAATTGTGGGGGTTTTGAGGGGTTTTTGTGGGTTTTTGCTTTGTTTTGTTTTAAGTGTTAATGAAGACCAGCTACTTTATATTGAAGCCTAGAAACCAATTTTCTGGTACATTGACCTTATCCCAGAACTAATGTTTTGGAGACAAATAGCAGAAAACACTTAAGATACGCTTTCAGGATTTGTCATTTGGTTCTGTAGTCATTTGTATATCTGTGTGTGTGTGTGTGTGTGCACAGACATGTGTGTATATATATGTATATCTATATACATATATATACATGTGTGTATATATGTATATTTTTCATCATGAAATACAAGCTTCTGAAAGCAGTGGAACTGTTTGTAATAAGTCCACCTATTCACTCTGCTGAAGAGGTCCTTAGGTTTCTGGTTGAAAATGTAGTTTTACATTCATATCCTAATTTGAAAATCGAATACTTTCTTATAGACCTTCAGCTTCCTAGTGTAAACATCCTTGTTTCTTTAATAAATTGGTTTTAGTTTATCCAAATTTCTTTGATGGTGCTGCTCCAGTTGCTTCCTTATTCTACTGGAATATGAAGGAATGAAGAATAAAATCCATTCAGTCAAGATAAATGGAATATTAGTGCTGATAAATAAGAATGTCTTGTATGTAACCAACAGACATTCCTTCCTACTCCTTTCATCATAAGTCAGAGAAATAAAAGCAACTCCTTAATAAACTCTAAGAAAGGTTAACGAGTCTGCCTTCAGTGAATCATGAGAGGGGGAGTAGAGAATGGCTTTCTGTGTGAAGGATCACTCACAGAAAATGCCTTGCTTCTGCTACTAACTTTTAAAATGAGCAGACGGAAGTTCAAACCCCTGCACTAAATACAGTAGTTGTGCTGCCACATCCAGCAAGAAAATCTGTCAGCCAGCCATAACATTAAGCCTAAAATATTCTACCTCTAATCTAACTTCAGCATTTAATGCCATCACTCAAGCAATAATCGCTTACAATTATTAACTAAATTGAATGGTGTTTTCTACAACTTTTGATTCATATTGCAATGTGTAGGTAATTTTATTTGGATCAGTCTTTCTAACTTGATTTAAGACTTTAATTATGGAAATATTATTTGCCCTCCATTTCCCCTTTAAAAATGTACTGAGTTCCCTGGATGCTTTATTTTCTTGGTAATAGAATTTAATCTGAGGTTAATGACACATAAATTGTACCTGAGTACTTAATTCCATATTTAATTCACTTTTTTTTCATTTAACTTGGTTACAAAAGAGTATGGTAGAACTGAACTAAGCCATTGTGCTTTTTAATGTTATTTTACCTTTGATCTACTTCAAAAATATTTATTCTTCTACCTTTTTCTGAAAGCAAGTGGCTTTAATCATACTAATTCCAAGTTAATAGGTAAAAGGCCTTGCTTCTTGAAGAGCTCACTACAGATATTAACAGGATGTTTGTCTCTATCCTTTGATTTTGTGCAAAGCTCACCATAGAAAAATTATAGTGGGGGAAACTCAACTGCTGAGGTCTTTTTTTGGGGGGTGGAGGGGGAAATGCATAAATTCTAGCTCACTTTTCTGTTCATATGAAACTGCCCATAAAAAGCAGATGCAAGTTTAAGTGTTTTGTCTAGTATGGATAGTTACAGTGAAGAGAAACTCCTTTTCCCAAGAAAACACCAACTCAAACTTGTCAGAGACAAATGCAGCTCAGTACCACACAATGCCACTTTACACCAGGGCAGGAGACACAGCTAGGATGGCAAAAGACAAGTTCTTATAGGCAGCTCAACATACTTAAAGAGGTCTATGAATGTGCCTTCAAAAAAATACTTGGAATTTCAAGCCAGCTACTTAATGTTTATTAACATTCTGAAAAATGGAACATACTTGCCACATAAGCAAAGGGAAAAACAAAACATGGATTAAATATATACACAAAGCCACGTTTAGCTTTTTGGTAGGCAGAAAACCTACCAGATTATTCCTCTCTTGAGGCTTTGTTGTATGTCTATATCTACCTCTTGTCCCAAGCTTTCTGTATTGTTATAAACTCTCTGGCAGATTTTTGCTGCTTTGTTATGTTTAGCATCTATAGCAAAAGGGTACCTTGATCCTCACTGTGATCTTGGCTGTTAATATATTTAAAATAATAATAATAATAAGCGGAGACAGGTGTAATACAGGTGGATGAGCTGGTGGCTGAGGCAGCAGGATGATTGGAACACAGCAAAATCACAGCTTTGAGAGAGATGTATAGGAGTGAGCCCTATCAGGTGGGATTCTGCAGGAATTTTAGGGGATGGAGTTGCTCCTCCAGAGTTCATCGTTCCTGGAGTGCTGCAGGCTCCCATAATCCCCAAAAAAGGAGTCTATTCCTGGCACTGCTCTGAATCCCACTCTGTCTCTGCTGCTACTGCTGGATGTAGAGGGGATACACTTTGGTTTACTTAAAAAGATGAATAAACTGTCAACTGAACATACTCTGTCTCAATTTTGTCTTGCTTTAACAGGCTATAACATTTCCTTTTAAGAGGGGTCAGGCAAGTTGTTCAAATGGGACTAGAGAGTGGGCACAGCCCCCAAATAGCACCAGGTAGACTGGCAATATAGCTATTTGCCAAGGACAGTGCCTGGGACAATCACTGTCTGACCTGCCTTACTGAGAAGCCTGAAACCAGCCCTGCACAAAAAAGGCAAAACCCATAAATCTTCAAATTCAGTCAAGGTCACTGTCTAACAGGAAGAGTCTGGTATTGGTAAAACTTCTTAGGATGTCTCTGAAAGGATGGTGAATTCATCAGCTTTACTCTTTTCTTGAGAAACACAAGCATCCTACACAGTGAAAGAAAAAATATATCTTTGAATAAAACTCTTAGGGGGATGGGGAAGAGCAGTGTATGGAGGTCAAATCGAACTCAAACTATTTACAAAGATGATAATATCAGAAACAAAGAGGAAATGCTCAAAATGAACATGGGAGTCAGACAAGAAAATATTTACAGAAGAACTAAAACAACAAATCACTGTCTCAGATTAAAAAAAAAGGCAGGCTAAAGGAATTAAAATAACACTCTTTGCAGTGCTAGCCAAAAGAGATTATTCCAAGAAATCTCTAGAAGATCAGTCATGAAAAACCCCAGCTCACAGACCCAGAATACATTATCAAGATATGGAGAAATATGTAGGAGATCCAGCTGAACTGCACCAGATTGAATAAATTCAACTGGAGATTCAATAACAAGAAAATGTAAACACAAATAACAAAAATTACTAAGACAACCTTTAAAAACAAAGAACTGGAAAGAGGAAGGACCAGATGTCATCCCTGGTTTTGGATAAATTGCTTTGCTCTGTTACAATCATTGTTTCTATCTGTTTTATAAGAAAAAGGATGACACACAGAGCACCAATACTGAAAAATAAAAGCAATCAAGTGATTTCTAACAACTAATAAGGTCTCCCTTGCTTTTCCTTCCTCAGAAACTGCTAAGGCTAGTTTTATAATGTCAGATTTTGAACTGTAATTGACATTTAACATAGGATCAAAATGTAGACAAATGAAAAGCAAAAGACATGAAATTTCTACTTCTGATGGACTTCAGGTTTTAAAGATTGTTCAGTCTAAGTCAGGAAATTGTAGCTGTGACAGAATTTTCAGAGACCCCTGCAAAATATATCATTCAGCAGCCACCAGGATTGTTACAACTGTTCCAGCTTGCACCTGGCTGTGTTTATTTACTGGGGACCAACAAGAGCTGCAAGATGTCTTTTCTCACCGGGTTAGGCAATGTCTTTTAGGGAAATGTTGCCTTGTAAGCTGTCACTTTGTCCTTGAACTGACCCCTGTAGCAAACAGGAAGCATACTTGTAAGTCTTGTTATTCCTAGATTCATCTCAGCTTGTAGGCTTCTGAGGGTTTTTTAGGGTGTCTCACTGCATGTACATCCTTTGTTTCTGCAGAAAGCGTCTCTCATTTCTCAATCTCCCCAGTTTCAGCCTTAAAAAAACAACATTTAAAGTCAAAAGCAGATGAGTTTGATCTAGAGATGCAAATGTTGAAACTCTTGATTAGAAAGGCAGGAATAATGTTACTAAATTGGGAAATTAAAGCAGTAAAATGTGTTCCTTATTACCTTGTTTGCATCAAAGATACCTGCCATTTAAGCTACTTGAGATATATATGGGCTGTGAAAGACACGTTTCAGCTGAACATTCATCCATCTTCTGAATGCCAGTATTCAGAATAGGACCTAAAATTAGTTTAGCAACCAGTGCATTTATGTCCTTTCTCTGTTTCTGCTGTTTTTCTGAATTACATTTCCTCACTGTGTTCCATATTTTTTCCTTTGATTTTAGTTTCTACATGGATCAAACTACAGCTGAACAGTACTGAACTGCAGTTCAGTACATTACCTACATTTCATAGGCATTGCTGTGGTTTTATTTTTTAACTTTTGTATACCTTCCAAATTACACATCTTTCTATCAGCAACTCTTTCACGACATATATTTTGTGACATATATAAGACATATATTATAAAATGTATAACCTGAATAGATGTCTTATAATATATAAAACCTCTAAGTTTGTCCTGAACTTTTTGTAGCACCATGACATAACATTAATCAAAGCACAGCCTGGTCCTCAAAACCTCTTTTTCAAACTACCTTTTCTAAAAATTTTAGAATTCATGAGAATAGTATAAAAGACAAGACACAAAATTTTAGCATATTTCTCTGTAGTATCACTGATATGAAAAGCATATCAGAAATCAAGAAAAGGCTGCATCAGCCAACTCTCGACATTGAAGTGGATGCTATATTATTTGGCAGAATTAGGCCTTTTCACCTGCATCATAAAACCGGGCTCAGAAAAACCTTGACAGCATTAAAGAGGATGACAGGCAATCTGTACATGCAGAATTTTGCTTCATATATTATACCAGCTGAAGATCAGCCTTAGAGATGATAGGCAAAACCCTCTTAGATGGGCAAAAGTGTTAGGAAGCTGATGAGTATTCTGCTAAATGATCCACAACAGACTATTTAAAACTGTTCATTTGTTACAGATTCACAAAGCCAGGCTCTTCACACAGATTTACTACCACATCATGTTTTGAAACAGCACGTGAATATAGAAGATGCAATATATATATAGCAAGATTATGTTTCTGAATGGTGCTGGCAGATTCAGGACAAAATATTGGAGTAGTACATACAAGCCTTCACTGATACCTATATGGCTAATCCTACCTCCCTACAAGTGCAAGGTGGTGGGAACACAGGCATGACAGCAGGAAACACTACAAGAAACTTTCACCCAATGACCACCTAGGTTATTAAACTACACACTCTACTGTCTAAGAAACCGAAAGAACACATGTGTAAGATACCATGTAAAAGATTTACCTACCTGAACATAGCTGTTCTGTGGGATTTTAGAAAAAGGTATTATATCTCCCTGATAGCTGAAACTCCAAGGCTGAATTAGGTGCTAACATTTAGGCACCTTAATCTCCCTCATACCCTGACACACAGGTTTGTCCCTGGAATGAACAACTGTCAGACAAGAAAAATAAATAAATTAATAAATTAAATTTTAATACATTTAAAAAAAATCCCTCTTCCAGGCACTGATCCTTAAGAAGGGGGAAAGAATCAGTATTTAAAGAAAGCTAAAAGTTGGGATCATATGCAGCTCCTCTCAAGAGTATCCATGCCCTGGGTATTTCCATCGGAAATGAGCTTACAGAGTGGTGTTATTTTGAGGAGTTATTCCATACAGGTACATCTCACTGATCTCCTAAAAATCCAGCTGCTTTAATATCTAGATGAAAAAATTACCATCTTGCACGTGATGACACCAGGACATGAAGGTGTGATTTGGAATAACAGGGATTGTGGTGTAATAAAACTACTCCGTTTACACATGAAACATTTATTTAGAAGCATTGGATATATACCAGTTTATAACAAAGTGTCATAACTCCAGTATTTGGAATGTGCTGACTACGCTTCAATCTTAAACGTCTTTTCTTAGTGTTACTCATTCAAGCAAAACTAATTGATTTCAAAAAGTATTTTGGCTAAATTAGAATCTATGGACTCTGTAAATATCCAGCCTTCCCAAGGTGAGGAGGCAGATTGCTACAGCAAACATAATTAAAATCTCAAAGATTAATTCAGCTACTGAATTCTAACTTTTCAGTAGAACCATAGCAGGAAAAATGAAACAAAGCGTCTTTCTAGTATGAGAGTATATTCTCAACCCAGCTAAATAGAAAAGGTCATTCAACCAAGTGTCCCTGCTGCCAGTCACTGGAAAAGAAGAGGAGAAATCCTGTGAAATGAATTCTCAGAGGATAAAGTTTTTTCATGAAAACAAAAATAATTGAATTCAATAGTTTGCTCTGCAACCTGCTAACCTTATAAGAATATATCAATGATGTTAAAAATAAAAAATGCAGCCAAGGAAAACAGCCAGATTCCTGAGGGAACAGAGTGAATTCTCACTGGCAGTGGTTAGCCACTCACCTTTCTTATCCTGATAAGCAATTATGCTATTCTGTTAAAGCCCAATGCCAGCTACTCTTAGTTTGTCTCTTAGTTTGGATAAATGCGCATGGACTATTCCTTCAGTTTCCTGCCTTTTTTTATTAACTGCCTATGCACAGAAGGTTGGCAGACCTTGTGCAATAAGTGTTAATTAAGGCTGTTTATTTCTCCTTTTTTTTTTTTTTCTAGAGTAGAATTAGAACACTGTATATTCAAACACTGCAAAGAAGCATATATGCAGTACTCACAGTAAAGTAATCGGAAGCTTTGAGTATCAGAATGCTGCAGAAACATATGTTCTTAAATGTGGCTGATGGGGATAGTTTGCAAGCCTTTTGGATTTTACTTTTTTTTTCCTCCATAATTTCATCCTGAGATAAAACACATTTTGTATGAAGAATTTTTCATACCTATAGTTAGGACCTTAATAGTGACTAGTCTGACTGTAAAAACATTAATAATAAAGATAATTGTTCATGTCTCTGTGCTATTGAATGTTGATTTACACAAAATCAATAGGTCCAACATGAGCGATACCCACATCATGGTAGATTGGAGGTTAAACAGTCATCTGTCACTGAGAGGAAAAACAAAGCAGAAACCTGAACTTCTTTCACTCACTTTTCAACAGAATATCATCATAACACCCTAGTATTTCTCTCTGCATGCTGTCCATGACTCACACCTACTAACCAGCTGGTTTAGGAAAATCCTTTCTCTTAAAAATTTCAGCAGAACTGGTATGTTCATTTTAAAAAAACTAGTTATGATGAACATTCATCTGTAAGAAAAAAACCCCAAATCAAACCCAACAAAAAACACTACTGAGAAATAAACAAAATTTAGATAACATTTCTTAGGGGTTATCATAACCCTAGCTTGTCTAGTTTGTTACTGATCACAGATACACTTTATCCCTCACTCACATATTGACAGGAAAATAATTTCTGAGTTTGCTAAACCCACCACTGGTTTTAAGCAGGCTGTAGCTTTTAGTCATTCATAGAATGAGAAATAAATTACTTGGAACTTCATTTCTTTTCATCAGAGCTGAAAGCTAGACTCACCTAGCCAAGGACAGTGTGAGGGTTGTGTCAACACAGACAACACAGAAATTGTCACTGCCGTAACAAAAGATTTGACGGCACCATTTCCAACTGACAGCAGAGAACAGAATGCATTTTCAAGCCTCTATTGCTTTCAGAAAAAAACCCTCTATTGAATCTTGCAGAGACAGCTGACAACATTATTTTCCTGCAAATGTTTGCCCTGCCCACCTTCTGCTTCACATTTCTATCTAACGTATTAGAGCAAACAGCTGATGAGGGCAGGTTGGTGGTGGGAGAGTGTCATGTGAATGGGATGGATGAGAATCAGGGAGATTTGCCATTCTTTGCAGGCTACTAGGAGGCTGTTTATGTTGCTTTTGTACCCGGTGTAGGAGAGGTATGAAGCGGAGAAGGAAGGTCTAAAGCATTCTAGAAAGAAAGTAATAGAATCAAAGTTACGCATCTGCCACTCTGTGTATGTCAGCAGTTCCTAATACTATTATGAATTTTGATGTGAGGAATTGAATGATGTCAGGATTTGGGTACAAGCCTGACATAAATAGAGATGCTAACTGCAAAGAGGAGATTGAATGAGGCTGTAAAGTATTTTGTTGATAAATCAGGTTGAGTGACCACAGAGTCTCAGACACAGTACACACAGTAGAAGTGAAGCTTCAGAAGGTTTTCTCTCATGCATCTGTATTTATACTTCTCTGCAATTACCATATCAATTTTATTGTATCCTGATATACTTTTAATTAATTTCTATTAGAGTCGAGGAGGGAAAATACTGTTGACATACACACTGCAACTGTATCTGACATAAATCAATAATGCTGGTATAAATTATTAATGCTGCTTCTGATTTTGGGATTAATAAAACTTAATTTTTACTATGTTGACAACATTTTCTCCTTCAATATTATGATTAGACTAAATTCAAATAAAATAAAGCTTTAAAACTAGAATTAGAAAAACTGTCCCTTTCAAATTTCCAGACAATTTGAGGGTGTTTACAGACTGCTTTTTTAGCTACGCATTGTAGAAGCAAAATGAGATCACTGACTATATGTTAAACGTCTTCAGTGGCTTATGTCTTTTTGTTTAATTCAATTTTGCAAGGAAACAGTTGTTCTATGTATACTCCAAAAAAACCCTCTTTTTTTCCTAAGTGCTAGCTTCAAACTTTGTGGAAGACTTAGTCCATATTTTGCCACCATTAAATTTCATTTCAGAATAGTCTTTGCTCCTAGAACTGCAATCAGATTGAATCAGGAATTGAGAAATGGCATCAAAAAGGGGGGTTTATAGTCTATATTCATCATATGGCAGTTGAATAAGGAACAAAACTCACAACTGAGCCTCATGGTTCTTACTGAATTGTGCTTTGGAATTTAGGTCCCCAGTTGCTCACCTAAATGCAGAAATCTAGAACAGTGCATGACCATGAATAATGTTTTGGTTACTAAAGTCTATCTCTTTTCTTGGAGTCTGAGAAGCTTTGGATAAATGCCGAATAGAACTGCTGTCTGGTTGCCAGACGCATTTCTTCCTACTTTTTGGCACTGCATTTATGGCATACACTTGAAGATAAGATCTCCACTGCAGTTCAGCTGAAACCAGTTATCCAATAATGCATAACCTACTTATAGAAGGCCTCCTTCTCTCTCAACTTATACTACTGTGTTTACATGTATTCCCATAAAACCCACACATTAAACTGCTTTAAAATACTTAATGACTACATTAGTCCTCTAAATAGCTATTGTGTTATGTGTGTTGAATATTGAGGATTTGTGCTCTGAGCAATGAAAGAAAATACAAAACAAACAAGTTTTTTTTAAAAAAGGATAGAAGACCAAAAAACCCACTATAGTTACTTTTATAGAAAAATTAAAAGCATTCTGAAAACTGTAATACACACATGAATTAAACTACTTTTATAATAAATATTTCACTAACAGCTGAAATGGGATTGATGACTTTCCTCCAATTAGAGAATGATTATTTTATTTACTAATAAGGAGTGCATAACTATAAATTCCATTCATCATTTTTATTTAAGAAAATTCTATAAGCTAATATATAAATCCATATTTTGTTTAATTCAATTTAAGTTCCTACAATTTATAATAAAATACTGTGAAGACAGCTGTATGGACACCTTATGGGTTTTATATGAATATCAACCAAATTTATGTAAACCTTCTTTCTCTTTTATTTTTTTTTTCTTTTAGTGTCTTCCTAAGTACTTTTTATGTTGAGGCTATATAAGTTTTTTGACTGTGAATGCAAACTTTGGTGGCTCTTTAGACCACTTAATCCTTTCATGTGGCATGTTACAATTTTAAGTTCCAGAACTGTCTTACCATTTGTTGTTAATTTAAACAGTGCAGAACACGTGCTTCATTCATGCACTTGTCTCATAAGTTTAACTTGATTTACACAGTTACTGCAGGTAGTACTGATTTTGCTTCTTTATGGGGAAAAAAAAGCTAAAAATCAGACCTTGTCTCCATAAATAGAACTTTGTTTAGGTTCCGCAGGCATTTAAAACTATTTTGTTGATGTCAGCCAGATTCCAGTCTTGTAACATTAAAACAATGAAACAATAGATTAATTATTGAAAATACGTAACAAGTATAATTTTCTACTTTCTTGTGAATTCTTTTAAGTTTCTGTTCTAACATGGTACTGTAAAAAGCATTTCAAATAATACATTCAGAAAGGAGAAATAATGAGATAAATAAGAAATAAGTGGTGGGAGAAATAAAACTTGAGAATAAGTTACATAATTTGTGACTTATTGGCATTAAAACACTCTCAATTATTTTACTAATCAGACCATGTTTTCATCAGGCATGAACTCATACTACATATCAGCTAGAATATTTGTATTCCAAAATTAATCACTTTGTTTCTTTCTTTAAAAAGCATTGCACGGTCAAGTGGTGCACATCAGCTAGACAAGCAGTGCTTATCCTATGCTGTGCTGTAAAGCAGTGGGTAGAGCTGGAAAGCTGAGAGTGATAATGGAGGTCAGAAGTGACCTGTCTCCACTTTGTTGAGGAAATAGTGGGTATTGTTAAATAAAGCTAATTTCCTTTGCCTAATATAAGAGACTTCATGAATGCCTGCATGGATGAGACAGTGACAGAAGAGTCTTGAAACCTTAAGATTTAATACACAGAAAATAGCACTCATTTGATATTGTAGTGAGCCATACGTTTAATGGAGTAATGGCTACTGATTAATTTTTATAATTTTGTACAAAAAAATATGTATGAAGGGGATCAAATTAAATACTTTCATCATTCCTTTCTTTATCTCATTACAAGATAATTAACAGTAGCTCATGATTTACACTATCTGTATAATTTATTGGACAGACTTGTTTCTTTGGAACCACAAGAATCCTTGTCTATTGAAATCTTCTAGACAAGGATATTATATTTATAATATATATTTTTGAGGTATGGCTCTCATAACTTTCCATTCAAACATCCTTATAAAGATCTTCTGTTCTACAATAAATTTTTTTGTCTATTAATAAATTGGGTATGGGATTTGAAAGGAAGCTATCAGGATTCATGTTCTTGCAATATAAACAAAAGGTCCCAAAAAAAGTATATGGAGATCTACATGTGAAGATTCTTCTCACCTGACTTTAACTCTCTAAAACATTGTTATCTAGTTTAAGCTTGAAATCTGGACTGACTCAATAGTCAGTGGGTAAATTCTTCCAAACTTTTGATGCTTGTTTTTCTTTATTGATTATGAGATTAGCTTCAATGCTTTGTTATGATGTCTGAAATCAGGCAATATAAAGCCATGTAATTATTATTTAATTAATTCATAACTATAAAATAATTACTTCCATGAGTATTTCATCAGAATACGGTATTGGTATGGACTAAATTTAAAAGAATATCTATAATTATATAAAGAAGGGAGTGGATTTGAAATTATCTGCAGCAAATGTAATCCTGGGATTTCTGGTTCATGAATCTTGGCATGTAATAGGGCTAGTTGCATTTAGTCCTTCGGACTATTTTTCTGTGAAAGAAAAAGTAAAGAAGCAACCATTATGCTGCTTCCTTCACAGCCACCTACTGTACATCAGATCCAAAGCCCTCCAACTTTTTAACAGTTAGTTTCTCATCTGGTTTAATCAGCCTGCCCCAGGGGAAACTTGTACTGGCAAAGATAAGCTGCCGTTTCCTATCTTTGGGGGACAAAAAATGTCTATCTTGTCTTAATTCTCTACCTCAGAGCATTTTCTGGAGTTTAAGGAGCTCTCATGACATCTGACAGAGTCAGAGGAGAAAAGCAGAGAAGTTAGGAACTGAAAGGCAATGCAAGAGTTTGCAAGAGTAAATGGGAGTTTGGAGACCAAGTGAATGAGGGAGAACAATGTCACTCAGCTGTGTTCTTTTTCTGCTGCAGTTGCCTCATCAGTGTCGACTCCTCTCTGCTGAGGGCACAATACTCTGCTGTTTGGTTTTGGATGAGACCTGTAGGGTCCCAGAATAAATGCCTGAAATACACACACATTTTATTCTAAAAGGATAGAGATAAACCCCACATTTTAAATGGTGTGCTGGTTTAAAGGTAAACCAGCAGGGGAAATGAACTCAACTCAAAAGAGAGATTATAAATCAGAATAACAATCTAATAAAATAATACAATAAGTACGATTATACAGACTAACAATTGGTTTTAACCCACAAAACCCAAATATATAACCCAGCACCCTGGGGCATGAACAGAGTGGTGTTCTTTGGGCCCCCTGAGTCCAAAGGAAAAGGAGAGGGGAAAACTTGTTGGTGAGAGTGCTGTTACAGTCTGGTCAAGAGTGGTGATTGCAGTACGGTTGAGAGTGGTGGTTGCAGGCTGGTTGAAAAGTGGTGGTTGCAGTCCAGTCGAGAGTGGTGGTTACAGTCTGATTGAGAGCGATGGTCTGCAGTCTTTCTCTGGATCCCATGAGTGGTTGAAAAGGTCCCAAGACTCCAAGATTATATATCCTCCAGTTCAGGTAGGAATTCCCAGTACCTCCCTCAGGGGGGGGGGGCTCCTTAATGGGTGTCAGGACAAGAGCAACTCCTATCTCACAGGCCTCTTAGCACCTAGCTTATAGCCTGAGGAGTCAGGCTCTATGTGCAGACAGTGTAAATGGTTCATTGATAACAGTTTCTGGGAAATGGCATGGAAGGCTATAGAATACACAGTTTTGGGTTACACCCATCCAGTGATGAACTCGTCTCAGCTGTCCTAACTAGGACAAATGGTTACTTTTGCTTTTTCAGTGAAACTTAATTTCACAGGTGCTTTTCTAGATCTAAAAATAAGTTTTTGCAAAAAATCCCAATCAAACCCAACAACAAAGATTTAATAGGTGCTCAATAATCAGCCTTAAACAGTTCTTTTAATGGAGAGTGCATTTACTCTGCAAGCACAACTGTCCCTATGAATTATGCACTGTATTGTCATCATGGCTAGGCTTCGTGAACGAAGATTTGGGGAGGGCTCTACCCACGTTTGCTACAAGCGTGCTGGTGGCTAAAAAGGCCAATATGAGATAAAGTCTGGTTGCAAAAGGCACAGCAGAAAGACTCCTTGGATGGTATCGGCAAGATACGATTCTTTCTGTGTCGTCTTTTCTCCTCGAGAGTGATCCTGCGTGCGTTCTCAAAGGAAACAGCAGCGTTATAGATGGTGTGTCTCCAGGCCTCCCGATTGGAGGCCAGAGTAGACCAGTTATGTTGATCAATATGGCCAAGGCTGAGATGTTGTTTCAGGGAGTCCTTGTATCTTTTCTTCGGGGCTCCTCTCTTGTGGCAGCTGGTGGCAAGTTCACCATAAAGCATGATCTTAGGGAGGCAGTGGTCCTTCATCCTTGAGATGTGCCCTGCCCAACGCAGCTGTGTTCTCAGCAACATGGCCTCAATACTTGTGATTGCTGCCTGTTCTAGAACAGATGTATTGGTCACATAATCTGACCAGTGGATGTTTAGGATTGTAATATGCTATTATCATATGCTCCTCTCCAATTGTTCAGACTGATACAGACAACACAATCCTTTTTGTGGGGTTTTCTGTGAGCATCATTCTTGACTTTTCTGTTCTGTATGATACTTTTTGGACATTCATCATGCAGTATTCTAATCTTTTGGCTAGAATTAAATCCCTTTCTCTACTTACATTAGAAACAAACAAACGCATAAATAAAAAACACCCACCACCACAGGGTATGTTTCATGAGATAGGGAAAAAAACTCCAGAGATCCTCGATTTCAATAAGTGAAACTAAACCTCACAAGAATTTAAAGTCAAGTTTGCAACAATCT
The DNA here is from genome assembly GCF_001604755.1 of Lepidothrix coronata. NCBI lineage: Eukaryota > Metazoa > Chordata > Aves > Passeriformes > Pipridae > Lepidothrix > Lepidothrix coronata. The sequence goes on along the minus strand of NW_016690407.1, from coordinate 844,472 downwards.
TATCTAGTTAGCTGTAGCTCATCAAAACTATAACATACTGAAGTTAGCTACTTCTCAATCTCTCTCCTTCATGAGGAAAGAAAGAGATGTAGTCATCTAATACTCCTTCACAGAGACCAGGAGGATGTAGAAGAAAGGATTAATGCAAGTGTTAGCATTCAACACAGACACAGACATCCTCAAGGAAGCTCCAGAGCAATAAATTACTAAATATAAAAACATAGCACCTGCTGCAGCAAAGCTAATGGTGCAAATCTTTTAAAAACAAGAACTATCCTGGGGTATAATACATTAATATATTCTGCATCTAGAATTTTTATTGTAATTCTTCAGAACTCACAGATTGGACATTCATTAAAGTAAAATGCTTTTACTTGTATAAGGGATAGGCCTCACTGTGATTCTGTAATGATGCCAGTCCTCTGTTTATCTTTATTCTGGCTGTGTGACTCTAAATCAAGATAAAAACCAACTCAACATGAAGGAAAATAAAAAGAAGGTCATTTAATCACCCCGTTAGCTTAAAATGATTATTGATTCCTGGAGGTGATGTCTAATTCTGCCAGAAAATCCATTTCAGTAATGATTACTGCCCTCTGCTTTATCTATTATCGTGGAGGTTATTAAAAGTGGGAGTCTCTAGGGAAGTATATAGCTTTAGACCACTAATATCATATTTAATATGTTTTTAACAGAACAGAATTTCAGACTGTATGCCCTTTAACCTACAAGCGAATCAAGGAGACAGTTAGGAAAGTGTAGGTCTAATTATTATATATACTCCACTGGGATCTAGTCACACACGGCATGATAGATAAATATCAGCTGGGACAAAGATGTATTGAACTCTTCATCACTCTAAATTACCAGCTGCTCACAGCTCTAGAAATAACATACTCAGAAACCTTATTGTACCCCTTTGAAATAGTTACTCAACTTGTTGCACTTTAACAAATAATGTTCACATCCTGTGACACCTGTATCTTGTTTTCCTCCTGGCTCCTCTTTCAAAGTCACAATGACATAAACTACCATGGGAGTAAAGAACTGTCTACATACTGAAACATCTGTCCTACAATTATGTGTACATAATGACTCTGGTGTGTCCCATTCCAACTAGATTATATAACTAAACTCATAATCAGCATAACCTGATAAAAATCAAAGATTAAACATTCAGATCATCTAATCTAGTCTCCTTTTGTGATCCTGATTTCTCTCTATGTGTGAATCTCCAACTATATGAAAAAAACAAGTAAGATGGCATATAAAATAGCATATTAAAATTATGTTGCTTTGCTATTCCATGGACCACCTGCCATTAATCCTTGAACCTTTTTGAATAAAAGGACCAGTATTAACACTTACCAATTTTCATAGATCTTAATGTCTTTTTTCTCATGATTTTTAAAGTTAGAAAAATGTATTGTTTCTAAGATAAGCTGCAGATCTTTTTCCATAGAGTTTTGGACAACTGTTAATGAGAATGTGGAGGCTACAAGCTGAGACTTTCTCTCACATGGGCTATTGAAAATAATTTATTTTTTTTTTTTAAATCTGAGTGAAACCTTTTAAAAAGTTATTTTAAGGAAAAGTGTTAGGAAAAGTAAATTACAGAATACAGTTTCTGAAATTAATTCATCTGACAGTATTTACAATATGAAAACCAGCTTAATAACAATAACTAAAAACCATGTGGCAAAACTCATGACTGCCTCCTCATTTATAACATGGTAAGTCCCTTCACAATGCATACAATATAATAAAACATTACTTTATTATCTGCCATGACCAACAGATACTGTAGATCATATCAATATTACTACATTTGATATGAAGAGATGTTCAGAATCAATGAATGGAAAAAAAAGAAGCAAGTTGTAGTTTCAACCTATTGCAAATATTTTGGTCATTATGGAGCGCGAGGCACAACTACATTTAATTCTCTGATATGCACTCCTTATAGCCTTGTGTGAATAATAGTTTGCCACTACATGTTTTCCAGCATTTTCTGAAGGCTATTAATATTAATATTTTACACACAAAGAGCACATGGAAGATTACATGAATCTGTCTTTGTTTTGATCTCATTCTGCTTCACACAGGGAAGAGAAATCTGAACCAGTCAATTTTCTTATCAAGGCATCCCAATGACAGTAAGTAAGTGAAAATAGACTGTAGTATAAGACCTTGGACAGATGAAGTGTCATTCACACAAGCAAAAGCCCCCAAGAGTTATGCAAACATTAATAATACCATGGTTTAAAATTATTTGTATTCAGAGTAGTGCAATATTGCTACACCTAGGAACTCAGCAAAAAGTAATTTCAATTAACATTTGCCAGAAAAAATACATTTTTTTTATCTTAATGTTCTCTACAGAGTAATTTTCTTTTGTCTTGCTACTCCTGACATTATTCCAACTTTTGGCCTTTTGTTAACCAATGTAAACTAAGAGGGATTGCTGGAAAGCTCGTGATTGGTTTTAAAGAAATTTTGTGTTAGTCCAACAATCTATTAGACTCTAAGAGAGTCAGAGAAGGCCTAATAATTACATTTTGAGATGCAATGTTCCAAGTATTGGCCAGCCAGGGAACAATTATTGAAAATGTCATAGAAATTTGGTTTAAAGTTGTCATATCAGTTGTTTTACACATGATTGATAGATGTGATCTATACTTTATAAATACGGTGTGTGAAATACTGGCAGTGTTTATGTCAATGGGTGTTCTACCATTAACTTTAATGGGAAAAAGAGGTTTCACGCTATACTGTAAAGTTAAGAAAGGCATGTATGCTCTCTAACACTGTATAACTCACAATGTAATGGTTAATTATTTCATTCTTGAATTGCTGTTCAGTTTGAAGGATCTGTAGCCCCATGAATTGTTTATCTCAACTGGGCCTGTGGATGTTTTGGTATTTTTATGAAATTCTTTTTATAATAACGTATATACTTCAATTATTTTTATGTAGTTTCAGTAATTCATTATAATGCAGAGAGATATGTCAGCTATGCCACTTTTAGGATTGTACTGTATTTCCTTGTTGTATTGAGTGACAGGATTAATTTTTTTTGAGCCTTTATAAGTGGACTTTTACTGCTCACCATTAGGACATTTAGCAGAAAACCTGCTTTTGGTTATCACAGGGACCTCTGGAAGAAAAAAACCCACACAAACAATCCTAGATTAATGTCCTCAATGTGTCACTGTCAGAGAAGTCAGCCAAAGCACAATATACTTTTTAATGGAAATAATATCAGTTATTTTCTCTTCAAAATACAGATATATAGTCACACCAATGAGGAAAAAAAATAGTAATTCATTGACCAAAGCTGGAGTCAGATTGTCAGCTGGCATGAATTTGCATGCTCCATTACTGTTAATTGGATTTATGCTCCCTGAAGACCAGGTGTTCTATGTTTCTCCTGTATAGTGCTTTCAGACTAATAGTACATTTTTGCTTTAGTATTTTTGCATTTTTTTAGTGATTGGGTATCATTGTATTTGTTCTGGTCAGTCTTTTGCCATATTTAAATTCTGACATGGTTTATATATCCAATTATCAGATTTAAGTCTTAAGTTGAATCAAATGTTTTATGTCTGCACCATTTTTAGTTAAGGAGCAAATAAGATTTTAACCCTCCCTGACTAATACTGTTTCTCCCTCCTCCCACCTCTGTTAAAACCTTCATTCTTCCTATCCCCTATCAGAAACAAATTTATTCCAGCCATACCTAAAATGATTGTTTTCCGTAACTATTACATAATATTTGTTTTAAGAGTGGGTTTGGTGTGGGGTTTTTTGTTTGGTTGGGTTTTTTTTTGTGTGTGTGTTTTTTTTCTTACATCTTTCTTAACATAGTCCAGCAATGAAATTGCTTTTTTGACCATTTCATACTGAACATTTTGTTCAAGAATTTGTTAATCAACAGTCGTGTGGTTTAGTTAAGAAACTTGAAAGTAATGATCTTCATTCCTGTAAATCTCATGAATCAGAAGCTATTAAACTTTTTGTCTGTTCTTATCCTTTTCTATGGAAAGAAAATAATGAGTTATTCACAACATACACTGAGTTTGTAACTTATTAATAAATTATCATTTTCAAACAGCACAATAGCTTTATTTTGTGTCTGAGATACTGAGACTTCTGCTGATTTAAAGAGAAAAGGGACTTCATTTGAGCACTGTCAGCAAGGGAAGTGATCCTGCCCCTCTACTCAGTCCTGGTGAGACCACACCTGGAGTATTGTGTCCAGTTCTGGGCTCCTCAGTAAAAGAGAGACATGGAGCTCCTGGAGTGGGTCCAGCAGAGGCTACAAAGTTTATTAAGGGCCTGGAGCATCTCTCTTATGAGGACAGGCTGAGCTGGGCCTGATCAGCCTTGAGAATATACAACTAAGAGGAGATGTCATCAATGCCTATAAGTGGTGCCTAATAAGGGAGCGTGCTAAGAAGATGAAGCCAGGCTCTTCTTGGTGCAGCCAAGCAATGGGACAAGAGGCAACAGGCAGAAACCAATGCACAGGAATTTCCATCTGAATATGAAGAAAAGCTTTACTGTGCATGGAACAGGTCGCCCAGAGAAGCTGTACAGTCTCCATCACTGGAGATATTCAAGAACTGTCTGGATACAACCCTGTGCAATGTGTTCTAGGGTGACCCTGCTTGAGCAGGGAGGTTGGACCAGATTACCCACTGTGTGGTCCCTTCCTTCTGGACCCATTCTTTGATTCTGTGATTCATTTTTACATGGAAATCTTACGAAAGTTGTAAAAGTAAAGTTGATATCTAATACTTGTCACTTGAAGAAAATACCACACATGTACATATTTGAGGGAAGTACTCGCGCCAACAGTTTCATAAATTGATGAGAAACTTTCTCATACTGTTATTAGCTTTATTATATGTAAGCTTATACTTTTCTAACAAAAAAGCGCTATGAGATTAGTAGTGGAGCAATTATTAATGGTATTTTTTTCCTTCATCATTGTCTCCTAAAGTTCTCTAGTCCTTACTCTTGCAGCCCACTTTCCTTCTTTCTTCGATATCATAGTAAAAGAAAATAGATGGTGGGAGTTATTCATAGCTCCCTTCTTAGATCCGTTTTACCTCTAATTCCACCCATTGCCAGTGGTGAATACAGAACAAATTTATTTTTCCATAGCTCCTGACTATCAGAAATGACCCAACAAATGTTCATTGACTGATTTTGGGGGGGGAAAATGTGTCAAAACTGGTTACTTTTTCATTTTGTCATTTCCAGACAGCACAGTGAAGACTAGAAAAATTCATATATGGTGGGAATACTGGAGCCTGTTGAGCTGTGAAAAGAGCTGCCATTAGGCACCACAAATATTTCTGCCAAGGTCAGCAAAGTATGAGAAAAGTTGCCATCAGGCAGTTTATAACTATACAACTCTTTTTTCTTCTTTTCCCTCTCTCCTCCCCCTCCAAGGCTTTGATAGCCAGCAATTCTCTTCGCTGGCACACATTGTGGCCTTTCTCAGAATATAATCCACAATGTTTATAACTGTCATTTCAGTCTCTGTACTTTGTATTTTTTCATCTCATAGTCTTTCTCTTTTCCAGGTTCTTGTCACCCTGAAAAAACACTAATGTTTATAACCTCTCTGGCTGCACTGACTGGCTTTGTCATCAGAGGTTTTTGTATCATCCTCAATGACCTGTTAGGAAGAATCTTGTAAACATTCTGTCACAGTAAATGTTAGGCTGAAAATCTTCTGTTACTTTAACTTGTATCCTCAGAATATTGGCATTTTAAGTTCTTGGCCATTGACTTATGTGATGTGATATAGTAAACTCTTCAGATACTGTTTTTCCTTAGTGATATTCTTTTTGCCAGAAAATAGTCATGTTAATCAAAGAATGGGTGTATTCTTAGGCTGTGAATTGTTGGGACCTTCTGTGCTAAATATTTATAACTAAAAAAATTCTCCAAAAAATGCAACATTTATCTAGAATAAAAAACAAAAATAGTTGGAGGTAATTTTTGTGAAGTTTTGAGCATTATCCTAAATGAGACATACAGGAAATTCCAAGTATTATGATTTTATATTGCCATGGGACAAGTTAGGGAAGCCCCAGTTCTGACTTACTATTTCAACACTGAGAAGTGTCTGAGGCATCCAGAAAGGTTAGCAGAAAGTTGTGTTATCTGGCACTCCAGGCTGACAGGTAAATTTTGTATAATTAGTTGTGCTAGTCTTGCAATAGCTAAACTTCCCAGCTCCTTTGCAATAGTTTTGTGGCTAAACTGGTTCTCTGTACTAATACCTTAAAGGTGAGAACTAGGTATAGCTTAAAGCAAAAAATGTACAAAAAAATTTAAGTTAGTATATTTATAGTTTGTTTCAATTTCTTTTTCTGTCTTAGTTTTTAATTTCTGTTTTAGAAATCTGTAAGAACATTTAAATTGAAATGTAATACTGGAAAACTAGGAATCTTTAGCTTTAGTGTTTCCAAGGTGCCAGTCTAGATATTAAAATCTGTCTCAGATAATATCCATAAGTATATAAATGCACATACTCATATATATATAAATACACCATAAATATATAGTGAGGCTTACACATGAAACAATACTGATTTTGATTTATGTATTATGTTATAAAAATATAGACTTATATCAAGAAAGTGGGTTAAAGTTAACCTCTAGTCCCAAAGAGGCGCTAGGCTGTCTGTAATGGCTTCAATAGATGTAAAGTTGCTGTGAAGAGTAAGAAAATCTCAGTTATTATTTTGGCAGAAAATTGGGAGGCAAATACAAGAAATTAAGTAATCCTCTTCAGTATACAGATTTGAATATCTTTTGGATTTGCAAGTCAGAAACACAAGTATATGTTCTGGCAAATGCTCCGTTTTCCCTTAGAATGAGACAAAAGACTCACTGCAAACTGATCACCAATTTACTGCTGCCAGGAGTGCACACTGGATGAAATGGAGAAGTCCTTTGAGAAAAGATTGGTATTTGTTTGAGTGAAACTGTAAGTGCATGAGTATTAGTGACACTGGAAAACTCAGTCATCTGGAAATCAGTAAAAAAGTATCACCACTTTATTCAATCCTTTGCACCATGCTAGAGATAGCAAGGTATATTGCTCCATTTTGCAGGGATCAAACAATGCTTATGAATAATAGCATCACGGTCACGGTGTTCATGTCAAACAAGCATGTACTGAAATACTTGAATACCAGGAAAAGCAGAAAAACACAGTGAATATTAGAATCCATCCTGGATAATGTTAAATAGTACTAGCCAAAAAAATCCTTAGATTTATTCCAGGAACCACTTCATGCTTATCAGCAAGAATGCAGAAAACCTATCCCAGTGGACGGATGAATGAACTACTAATGGAACAAAGCAATCTGGAATAATTAAATTTTTCAGATAATGCACAAAGTGTAGCTGAATGGATAGTACTGTAGTAGTATCCCTTGATCTCTGTCAGTTCTGTGTTCCTACACATAAAGAAAACAACAATAATTTAAAAAAATCACTTTTCAAGATGATCAGAGTCCAGAAATTTCCTTAACCATCCTCTTTCCAGCCTTTGATCTGCCTGGAACTGATCAAGGCTTTCATTTCCTTTATGAAGGTGTCCACAAAATTATTTTTTTTAGACAATACATTTTCTTTTAAACACTTTTAAAAAACAAAACCCTAAAAAATGAGAGTTTAGATCCTTACTGCTAAACCCAAAATATTTATCAGGAATTTTATAATGTATTTTAGCTACGAAGAAAAACCTCTGGAAGTTTGTGTTTACAGAAAAGCATAAATATTTTCAATTAGAGAAAAAAGAAACACAAAACCAATGTTACAAGAGGAGGATATATAAAATCTATAATATATAAAACTTTTATAAAATTTTAGTTCTGTCAGTTTGATTTTCAAACACTAGTATTCAGTCATGGGCAGAAATATAATCTGGATAGACCAAATGCCTGAGAATTGATCTAGTGTGTGGTTGCTTTTTTTGGCTGTTAGTGATATAATCAACCCTCTGGATGGAAGAGAAGGTCAAATATGTATCAGCATCAATGGAAGGATCAGCTGATAGTAGAACTGGTAATTGTATTTTTAAATTTGAGATAGGAAATTAGATAGATATTTTTAAATAAAAATGGTATAAACATGAATCGGTCAAAAAAGAGAGTAGTTTTGTGCTGATCCAGTTGGAGAAGCTCTGGAATTAAGATTTTGTTAGTAATAAAAGTTCAGTAGTACACCCAAGCTGATGAAAAGACTGTGACAAGAATGCTTTTAGGGGAACTAGGATTCAACTGCTTTCACTTTAGCTGTAAATTAGGCAATTTTTTTTCGAGATTGATCATCTAAACTATTCCATAATCAGCAAAATTTCTTGCATTGGTTAGCTGTAGATGAGTAGCTCATATTATTAACGTAATATTTCTAATTTCCTAATATCTGAGATATGAAGCTGACTTAAATCCTACTTATCCTCTCTTTTTATTTTTAAAATCAAAGAATTATCGAATAATTCAGGTTGAAAGAATTCTCTAGAGGGAACATGGTCCAGCCCTTTGATCAAAGCAGGGCCACATTACTTGCATTTGCTCATGGCTCTGGTGAAGTTCTGAATAGCTCCAAGGCAGCTGCTTTTACAGACTCTCCTGGGTTCCTGCTGTAATGCTTGACTGCCCTTTTTGTTGCAACTTCTGGTCACTACCTGTTGTATTATGTCTGTGTAAGTGGCCTTGCAGGGAAGAGGAAACCAATGATGTGCTACTTTTGGGGTTCCCCAAAACCCATAACAGGTTTCCCAGAGAAGCTCTGGATGTCCCTTCCCTGGAAGTGTTCAAGACCAGGTTGGATGGGGCTCTGAGCAACCTGGTCTAGTGAAAGGTATCTCTGCTGACGGGGTGTTGGAACAACATGGTCTTTAAGGTCCCTTCCAACCCAAAGCACTCTGATTCTACAAAATTCTTATTTTTCAAAACTAAATACTTTGCAGCTTCCAAGCACTAAGCTGAAAGGTTTGTTGCCAAAATATCTTTTTCCAAAAAAACATTAGGGAAAAAAAAGGTGTTTTGCCGAAGCAGTTTCAGAGCAATAGCTCTAAAAATCAGTGACTTTCCCAGGATAAAAGACTGACCAATTTTGCGAAAGGTGAGAATGGAGTGAACCATATAAGAGGACAATTCTAGATGCCAACAAATAGATTTTTGATCTATGTGTGTATGTGTACACGGCTTGCTTTCACTTCCCACCTAATCCTACAGAAATTAAGAAAACAAAATGCTGAATTAATGATTGGACTCGATGATCTCGGAGGTCTTTTCCAACTTTCATGACCCTATGATGCCCAACTAATCTTTGAAAGGATTCCAGCTCTGTCTTCTCTGTACCCACCAATTAGGTACCTAAAGAAAAAAGTAGGTCTCCACTCTTTTTTTTCCCATCTGCTTGAACAAACCCAGTTCTCTTGGTCTCTTTCTTATGTACCATGTACTCTAGTGACTTGCCATTCTGGAGGCCCTTCACTGGACTTGCTTCCAGTCTGTTCAAATTTTCAGAATATCAGAGAGTTCCAAGCTGATCATAAGACCTCAGAATCTGTCCTGCAAGCACTGAATCAAAGGGAATAATAATTTCCCTTATCCTGCTAGCCACAGTCCTCCTGATACAGCCTCATATGTAATTGGTCTTCTTTGCCACAAGGGCACAACAGTGATTTATGTTCAGGGTGCCATCCACCAGGAGCCACAAGTTTTTTCCTATAATACTGCTTTCAACCCATCAACCTAGCCTGCACTTTCGAAAGACATTATTCCATCCTATATACAAGACTTTTTATTTGCCTTTTTGAACTTTGTGAGTTTTCTATTGGCTAATTTTTCCAAACTGCTAAGGTCATCTTTAACAGCTACGTGTAGCCACACCCTAGAGTATGGTCCACTCTCCTTTAGCTGGTATTATCCATGAATTTGTTGGAGGCGCATGTCATCCCAACATCAGTGAATAAATAAAGAGGACAAACAGTATTGGCCCTAGTTTCAGTCCTAGAGGCTACCACTTGGATTTGTGTGACTGAACCCAACACTTTGAGCCCAGTGTTTCAGACAGTATGAAATCCTGTCTCACCAACTGGGCTTTAGGAATATTATGGGAGACTAGTGTTGAAGATCCTGCTGAAAAAAAAATAAAATATATTCACTGCTTTTCCCATAGCCAAGGAGGCAATTGCTTCATCCTAGAAAGCAATCAAGTCAATTAGCCATAATTTGCTTTTTCTAAATTCACATCATCTGCTTCTGGTCATCTTATAACAATAAGATGTACCTGCATATGGCTTCAATGAAGATCTGCTCCGTAATCTTCCTCAGTACTAAAGTTAGGCTGGTCTGCCAATTGCCATGACCTTTTGAAGATGACAGACGGTGAATTCAAACTGATATCCTCTTCACTGCTAGATTCATCCTGTCTGGTGCCCTGGACTTGTGAATTAACAATTTTCTGAAGCACTCCCTATTTTCTGAAGTATCTGCTCTAAAGAAGTGTTTTATCCCTGCCTGAGACTGTGCTACTAGGTTCACAGATGTAGGCAGCTGAAGATAAACCTTACCAGAAACTAATACAGAGAAAACATTGAGTGTCTCAGACTTTTCTGTGCCCTTTGTCACCAGGTCACACAGCTCACTGAGCAATAGTTTCATTAGCCTACTTTCTTTGCCAAAGTACCTACAGAAACCTTTTCTGGGATTTTTCAAATTTCTCAATAATCTCAGCCTGATGTGAACTTTGGCTTTCTTCATCCCTGCACACTTAAACAATGTCTTTATGTTCATAGCAAGTAGTCCACCCTTCAATACCATTCATCCTACTTGTACTATATTCAAAATCTGTTAGTGGCAACAGGAAACACCCTTTAATTGTAGAACTAAGATTTTATTATTTGCCTAATAATTAGCAAAATAATCAAAATGCAATAAAGTTACTACTACCACTATTACAATATTAGTACTTATGAGTAAAATTAAGAAATTATTAACAAAAAGTTCTTCACAAAAGTTAAGATTGTTACTTTTTAATGATCCATTATCTACTCCCTCTTCTCACCCCAGTATCTATCTGTGAATGTATTGTGCTCATCCTTCCAGCATGCCTATAGTTATTAGTGCTTGCTTTCCTTAAACAGAATAAGGCTCAGTGTTTGTGGGGGTGTTTGCTAAAGGGCTCATCAGCATCCACCCTTCTTCACCTGAATCAGCGTTATTGATACCCATGGTCAGTGGCTCCAGCCGGGGTTATTTGTGTATTTCTTCTCTTCAAGTGATATATTACTTTACATTTGTTTCTAGCTTAAGTTTCAAAATTTCAAAAATTAACTGTATCCTGGTTAAAACCAGGACACCTACACCCACCTCATTCAGTAAAAACTGCTTCCAGATACAAAAAACCCAAGCCAAACCAAACCAAGCCTCATATGTCAGTAGCCTTACCTATTAAATTTACCACTGAGCATATTAAAGTTATTTTAAAGTTATCATATTAAAGTTATCATTGAGCATGAGAAGCTCAAGCAAGACATAAGATTCATTTTTCTTTCTAAATTGAATTTTTTGACTGGCTGCTGGAGAATAAATATATATATACACAAAAGGTCACAACACCTATGCACAAGTATTTTTAATGCATTTATTTGAATATAGAAATTTACAGGGTACTGGAGAACCAGTAGAATTTCCAAAGTCTGACTGAAACATCTGTCTCACTTTAAGATAAAACATCCAGGATCACTGTCGTGCAAAGTTGAACTAAAAGAAAAGAAAATGTATGTGTAATATGTGATTATATTTCTCATTTATATGAATTCTGCATGAGAGGGATAGAAATACATGTTGACTGTGCAGCAAACATTTTAACCCATCAGATAACCTTAGTCATTTTGATGCTCAGGAGTGCTTTTTATGACATTCCTTCAATTCAACAGGCAGAAAAAGGAGGAGATATTCTTTCACTACTAAATAAAGGTTTTAAAGATGGAAAAAAGTTGGACTGAGTTTGAGAGGCTAAAGAAAGACTGGTGAAATGAAATTACAGAAAAAATACAGTTCATTATTGTCACTATAACCTGTTCTACCGAGTTCAAGGGGCCTTAAGACCTTCTGTCAAATGAGGATTTAGCACTGTTTTACCTTAGTGATCCAAAATAAGTAACATGAGAGGACAATGAAGCTTGTTTGCTTCTTTTATTGTTATTCTTTCCCCATTAAAATATTCTTCATGGCTCTTTAACACAATTAAAATCTGGAATACTGTATATAGAGCTTTAGTATAGAAATGTGTGATGATACAACACTGAAGAAGTAGTGCAGTATGAAGTATTTATATTCAATTTTCATCCCTGATTGCTCATTACCCTGCTGACACTCTTTAAACATATTCTGTGAACATGACAGAAGGTGATTAACATGGGTCCGTAAGCGAGTTTTCTTGATTTCAGCAAGACAGTACATTTTGTTGGGAAGACTGATGCTAAAGATCTGATTCATAAAACCCCGGCTTCTTAGGGATGCAGTGCACTGCACTCACCCATGTTCATTCCAACATCTCTTGTCCTCCAAGATTTTTTAACTTTTTTCCAATCATCTCCAATCATCATCCTTTCTCCTCTTGTTGCACGTTGAAGCCTTAGGCCCTACCTACCATGATCTCCTTTAATTCTGGCTCTGGTAAGCTGCTGAATCACCCTCCCTCGCTGCAATTTCCTGTTGCTGAATGTCCTTTCCTTTTGTCTTCTCTTATCATTTTCTTTTTCTAACAGTCTGAGCACCATTGTCCCACCACAAATTGCACTTCAATTCTCTGTGTCCCTTACCTTCCTCCACGAAATCAAACCTTTTACTTCTGTTTACTAAATGTTTCAGTATTACTCTCTTCCTGGGCATGATGCTCTCCTCAGTTCTCATTTTAGGCTCTTCTGATTAATCCTATTATAAAGCCTAGTGACAAAGACATAGATCTAATTCTGTATTTGTATATATATTTAATGCATATATCTACAAATTACACACACATTAGAAACACATTTTCTTGTCTTTATTCTATTTACAGGCTAGACAGTAAAGAGAATAAAAAATTACTAGTGTCATTGAATTTGAAATATATATTTTTAAACTTAGTAAAAAAAGGAATAAGACTGAATTTTACAATCATAAATACATGATTTACCATCTAACACAAAATTTAGGTTATAACTGCTGACTGACTCTTAAAACGGGGCAGAAATCTAAACGTCTTAGGACTGTCTTCTACCTCTGGAACATGGCATGGGGCAGTCCTACTGATTTCTTTATACTAAAGGTAGAATAAGAGGATAAAGTACAGAGGAGAGGGCAGGCAGAATATAGGCAGCTAAAGAAATATGAAAAGGTTTACCTGAACAAGGACTCTCTTCAGATGAAATTAAAATATTAAAAAGTGATGTCTTCTGGGAATCTGAAGAAATTAAGGTGATAGATGTTGCGAGATTATTTAACTTAAACTTTAATTATATGAACAAGCAGACACAAATGTAAATTTTTAAGAAGACAAAGGTCGGAGAGACTTCATTATCCAAGGAAATACTAAGACACAAACAGAATAAATGTGGTTGTAGTGAAACTTTCATATCAGAAAATACATCTCACTAAATTACTCAAGATCTCATTTTCATTTAGGAGTGTCTACCATTATTCCTTCTTTTCTTAAAAACTTTTTTCTTGATTCTTTGGCAAATTAACATTTTTTAACATCAACTATCATAATCTGCATTATTCTAGGAGAAATTAACAATTATTCTTTATGTTGTGAGAAATATTTTGCACTTCTCCAAATATATTATTCAAACTCATATGAACAAGTAATTTTATGGAATAAGAATAAAAGCAAAGATATCGATGTAATATATCTTTAAATTCATAGGCTGCAAGTCAAAAACTATGACTGTCAATCATGATGTGGACAGATGCATAAAGCGTAATTCTTATATAATGGTGATGCTGTCAGTTGTTCTGAACTTCAGTCTCCTTTTCATCCTCGCCAGACCTCTAATTAGAGGAAATCAAGCCAGCAAGGGAGACACAGAAAACATATAATGCATATACAGAACAAGTTTATGGACATGTTTTGGAATAAAGTAATTTACGGAATGTCTGTCAGATCCTTCTATTAGGAATATCCATCATTATCCTCTTATTTTTCTTTTTTTCTGTGAATAGAATACGTCTGGTTAGTCTGCAGATGAACTTGTCCTTCTCAAATATGTCTGCTTAGTATGCAAAAATATAAAAAAGGAGGTCCAGCTGTAGCAGGCAAACCAATGAAACTAAACCCTATCTATCTGTCTATCTATCTGTTTCTATAAAAACATTTCTTAGAATAATACCTACTTATTAATCTATTTCTGTATTTAAATATAGATCTATAGTATATCTGTTCCAAATATGCTCTCTGTCCTCTTCCTAGAACAATCACATTTAAGCCCATCTTTGTATATAAAGTTTAGCTTACCCAGTGTATAAAAACAAAGAAATGTAGCTTTGCATGGCATGTAAATATATGAAAATTAATCCTTCCACCCCAAAATCAGATTATACAGAGCCATCATATTCTGACTTGTGGATATAAGTATAGTTAATCAACACACAGTTAAATACAAAATAAATATAAATATATGATTTTAATCAGAGGATTATTTGTAATTAGCATTTATAAAGTGAATTGTTTACTACCAAGTATTTAAAGATCAGTGATACCCAAATATATCCAACTTATTTAGCCACATATTCAGGAATGCAGTGTAATTCCTTCTTCTTAAAAATTTTTTTAAGAAAGCTTACTTAGTGCGTGATGCTGGGTGCAGGCCAGAGTACACGAAAAGAAAAAAAGTAAACTTTTCAGCAAGAGATGTAGAGCTTGTTCTTGCATAAACATAATGTCAGTCAGGTATACAGCAAATTTCTGTGCTCTTACAGAAATTTCCACTGATGATTTGTGTAACTGCAAATGAAGTGATTATTTGAATTTAATAAACTGACCAAAAATTACAAGTTTACTTTAAAATAGATTTCTGACTAACAGTGCAGTGGTAGCACTAAATCTCTTTAAACTCTTCTTGAAATCATTGTTCTAATTTCAGAGGCCACACACTGCTAAATGACTGACTTCACCAGCAATGGAGGATACACTTAATTCAGGCTTTATATTAAAGTAAGAACAAATTACTTTTTGTATTCCTACTGAGAAAAATATATACTTTTTGGTCTATGTACTGTATCCAGAAAGTGAAAAACTTTTCTATTTTTCTATTCCTTTATATAAAGAACTGCTTTTGTCGTTCCATTTATGTAGTTTTTTTCAAAAGTGGATTTTTTTATGACTGGTCCATTAGTATACTATTTTTAGCACATATAAACAACTGCACTAATTTTCTTATCTTCTTACAGGAAGAATTAATTGAGAAATCAGATTTACAGAATTCATACTTCCATTCATGGAAATGGAAATGGATTATTAGCTTCACAAAATAATTTCCAAGACTTACATTATCAGCTGGGACCCAAAAAAGCAGATTAAACTCCATTGACTTAACACTACAGAACGGAAGAGTCCCTCACATCTCTGTTAGGAATGACTTTCTTCTGTCTTGTCCAAGCTTTGGATTACTTAGACCATAGGGTTTTTAGGGCAATACATTTTCTTCCAGAATGGTCCTTTTGATGGTATTGATAACCTAGACCCAGATCAACCTACTTAGAAGTGTCCAGCCTCTCAACATGTATCTTGAAAGGCTGCTTAGCATGGTATGCTGTTGTACTCATACTGCAGCCTAGCAACACCTTCCTTTAAAAAAAATATGTAGCAGAAAGTGGTTGTATAATAATCTTAAGGCTGACAGCTCTTTATTTCATGAATTGAAATGCATTTTTGGTTACTAAAATGCAAAGTTCAGAGCTAGAAAAGTTTCTGTCAGTATCAAAGAAGTAATTATGAACTGGATTAAGAATACGGCCTGAGCTTTGTCACCAAAAACACAACAAGGTGCCCCTACGCAAGAGAACAGGGTGCCCCCATGCAAGAGAATGGGGTCCCCCCACGCAAGAGGGACATTACAGACTTACTGGAGTTCTGTGACACTAATGTTACTGTCTAAAACATACAATACTTGCAGTTTAAAAATGCAGAAAACAACAAAATATAAGTAGTCATAGGAAATAACAATGGGGTTTATTTGCAAGATAGACCTACATTCAGAATATTTTCAAATATCTACTTTTAATATTACTACAACAGCATATACAGATCTGCCCACAGAAGTCAAGTCTTGGGCAACCAATTCAGCAATAGCAGTTGAATGAACAAATGAAGTGTCAAAAGAGGTTTGTTCATTTCTCAGAGGTATAAATCAAAGACTAAGGGTGTGAAGTTGAGTTCACATCTGCACAGCACTGATGACACTGATATTGAAGTGCTGAATGTAGTTCTGTTGTCTAAACTAGGAAAGTAGGGCAAAGAAAGACAGAAGTGCAAAAATAGCTCAATTGATAGAAAAAAAAATCCTTTTTAGAGAGCTCAATCAAAGAATCACAGAATGGATAAGTTTGGAAGGAACCAGAATGGATAATTTGGAAGGGACCACAGTGGGTCATCTGGTCCAACCTTCCCGCTCAAGCAGGGTCATCTTAGAGCACATTGCACAGAACTGTGTCCCGATAGTTCTTGAATATCTCCAGTGAGGGAGACTCCACAACCTCTCGAGGCAACCTGTTCTAGTGCATGGTCATGCTCACACTAAAGAAGTTCTTCCTCATATTTAGGTGGAAATTCCTGTGCATCATGTTTTGCTTGTTACCTCTTGTCCTGTTGCTTGGCTGCACCACGAAGAGCCTGGCTCTGTCCTCTTGACACCCTCCCTTCAGATACTTACAGGCATTGATGAGGTCCCCTCTCAGACATCTCTTCTAAAGGCTGAACAGGCCTGGCTCCCTCAGCCTTTCCTCGTAAGAGAGATGCTCCAGGCCCGTAATCATCTTTGTTGCCCTCTGTTGGACCCACTCCATGTCTCTCTTATACTGAGGAGCCCAGAACTGGACAGAGCACTCCAGGTGTGGCCTCAGCAGGGTTGAGCAGAGGGACAGAATCACCTTCTTTTTCATGCCAGCAATGTTCTTCCTAATGCACCCTAAGATACCATTATCCTTCTTGGCTACGAGGGCACACTGCTTGATCGTGGACATCTTGTTGTCCATCAGAACCCCCAGGTCCTTCTCCACTGAGCTTCTTTCAGCACATCAGCCCCCAGCCTGTACTGATGCATTGGGTTATGCCTCCCCAGGTGCAGGACCTTGCATTTGTTTTTGTTGAACTTTAGACAGTTCTTCTCTGCCCATCTCTCCAACTTGTATTTAGCTTTTCTGAAGAGAGCTGAAATAAGAGTGTATAAGAGCCTTTATGGTGGGTGTGCATACTGGAAACAAGATGATTCTTAATGCAGAAAGTCACTACAGAACCAATTGCTAGGAAGCTGAAGAAAAGTAGTAAGAAAGGGACACAGATTTTGGTTCTGTAGTTTGAAGTAATTATTTATTATTTATGTTTTGGTAGTGACTGGGAATCCTAGCTTTAGAACAGAACAAAAAGATTTTTTTTTTCTTTCTTTTTTGCCTTAAAGAACTTCCAGTTATAACATTAAGCAAATGATGACAACTGAATCTAGGCAACTTTGTAAAGTATAACGGCTGGAAAATTATGAAAGGCTGTCTTAGATTATAGGTGATAAAAGTCTCATAGATGTCAGGTTTAAAATTTTGTGAACTTAATTTCATTTTTGTGCAATTCCTGTAGCTTAGTTGATACACCAGAGGGGAAAAAAAGTATAAAGGAGGCCAGGATTCTTTGGGATTGCCTCGAAAAATCAATTAAACTCGAAGAATTCCTCCAAGCATGTGATTTACAGAATAGCAGTTACACCTGCCTTTGCTTTGCAGGGTTTATTATAAAACAACCAAACCCAATGATCATCCATCTTCTTCCCTTGCCCTCTTATTTTTCTCCCAAATCCCAGCTAAAAGCTTCAACTCTCCAGGATGTTTAAGGGGGGGCAGTTTGTATGTCTCCCAAAGTGGTAAACTAAATTCAGCCATCTGACCTCTATGAGTGTATGTCAAATGTGCAAATGAACAGAGGAAATGAGTGTTCTAGCCTTGCATGCTTGTCTTTATGAGCCAGCTTGGCTCAGATGGTTTTCATAAGCAATATTTTTGCTAAAGAAAATTGCAAAGTCTGCAGAGTTCGAAATAGAAATGATTATTGCAAACTCACACACAAGCATATATATATATATTTATAAATGTATATTTTAAAAGCATCAGGAACAATTTAGTCCTGAGAGATGAGAGGAAAATTCTGAGCAGTCAAAAATATGACATTAGGAGAAAGTTTTATGAGAACAATTTGGAAAACTGTAGGTAGGTCAGGAACTAAAACATGAAAATACATGTTCTAAAAGATGAGGGGATCACACCACTGCAACAGCAGTCTGAATAGCTACAGAACTGAAGTAGACTTAAAGTGACTGCTAAATAAAATGATCTCCATAACAAGAATAATGAACCTGTGAACCCCAAACAGAGATGAAAATTGCATTTTAGGAAGTAGATTATAGGTACTGTATAAAAAGACCAGCACCTTCACAAAATCTACAGTCTAAGGTTTCAGCAACACCTGTAAACTGAAAACAAATGTGTGATGTGTTAGCATATGAGCAGAAGCACTGTGTAAGGGAGTCAGGTTTGATTGATTCTTATTAATGGTTTGAATAGCCTTCATAGTCACACCTGGTTCCTGGAGTAACCAAGAATAATGGTGACAAATTAATATACCTTAACTTTATTATAAAATATTTCTGTGTTGGTCACTGAGCTAGGTGACTTTGTGCTGCTACTATTATAGTGACAATTGTGCTGATATCTCTGACTTTATGTCTGAGATATCACTAATGTAAATTTACTTTTATGCATATAGTTTAGATGGATCCAAATTTAAAATATATAACCTATAATAATTTAGAATTCAATAATATGATAAGATGAGCTTCTGTTTTCAAAGATTTGATCAAATATCCATTCATTTTTTACATTTATTGTAAAATTTGGTAAGTCTGAACTAGAGATATTATATCTTTGAATATTTTCTTTGTTATGCTTTACTATAGATATTCTTAATTTCTTTATCTCCATCACTGAAGATATTTTTTTTTAAGTAAAGCAATTTAAATTTATATGACAGAAAGGAAAAACACTTCTCAAATAGACTATAATGAAATATCAGCACTGATGTGAAGTATGACCTCAGCTGAGGACTCTGATTGATGTTACAAAGTATCTGACTAAGATTAGCTCAGTTGGTTAGGGCATAGCATTAATAACACCAAAGTTGTGGGTTTGACCCTCATATGGGCCATTCACTTCAGAGTTGGGCTTGATGATCCTTGTGGGTCCCTTCCAACTCAGAATACCCTGTGATTTTAGAGATATTAGTCTCTTCAGCCTCCATATTTCCATGTATTACCATAGGAACTATTAAGTACTGCTTTCATTATTATACTCTCTATTTTAAAGCTAACATAATCATAAGTGTTTGGACCATTGAAACATCTCGATAGAGTTAAACCTGAGCTAATCTTCAGTCTAGGACAGGGGGAGATGGTCTGTGAATACCAAATTAAATGGTCACCCTTATTTCTATTTGGCTTTTAAACCACCTGTGCATAAAGCTGAGGTAAAAATGATCAAATTGTATGAAGTACTAATTTATTTTGAAGCTTAACTAGGGCAGGAGTCCAATAGAATGTTCAACACCATAAAAATTCAACCTATTGAAAGATACAAATCTCAGCCAAGATTTTTCTTATGCTAGAATGATTGTTCATCATGATCAAGTAGCACATCTTGTTCACCAGAGATTTCTGTAAAAGTGAAATTACATCCTTACACCTGTGGCTCAGTTTACCTTCAAAAAACTTTCCAGGGGCTGCAGCGAGACCTCAGGTTTAATTGTTTCTCTAAAATAGACTTTGAAAGGAGCTTGAGGCCTCTCAAGATTGCTAGTTATTTAACGTGAAGGTTGATGAAAAGGGGATGTATTGGGTAAGAATGAAGTTCTTATGAATGAATAAAATGCCAGCAACCTTTTGCTAGTGCCAGTGCCAGGTGGTTTTATTGTAATGACATACACCAGACCTACTGGAAATAATCCAGTTCTTTACCAAAGCCAGATGAGAATTAACTGTCCCTCAGAGTCTCAAAGGGAACCTGTTACCTGCCGAGGGTGATGTTGCTAACAGCCTTAATGGCATTCTGGCTGCCTTAACTGCAAACGTAATCTGTAGAGGCTGACATTTGGCTAGGGGATATATTCTCTTCCCACTTGCGAATGCTACAGTATGCCAGCATGGGGTGAAAGAAATCCATTATTTCCACTTCCAAAATGCTAATCAGTCAGGAAAAAAAAAATCTTTTTTTTTTTCCATGAAAATTGTCATTCAGCAGCTTCTACATCATCCATCATCGTGAATGGATAGGCATGAACTACACAAGGATATACTATCAGTGTCAGAAGTTAAGAAAGAAAAGTGAAAAGTAAATTCACTGTTTGAAATTAAACAAATTACCATCATCCTATGTATGTTTCAGAGATGGCTCTTAAATTAAAATAGCTTCATACTGGAAGAACTCAATTTAGAAGGTCTTCTCCAGTGAGGAGGACCAAGTGCTTTCAAACACCATCTTGTTTACTAAGTAAAACCTTTTCCTCAGGTATCACCATACAAATGTGAATTTAAAACTACCACTACTGAGAGCATGTGAAGATCAGCAAGTTCCTTTGAATAATCTGGAATATTCCTGATGTAACATAATGCAAAGAGAAACTAGAAGATAAACAGCTGGATAGTTATCATAAAACCCATGCAAAAACCTAGCTTCAAATTTGAAAATAAGTCTTTGGACAGCTTTAATTCTCAGCTAAACAATGCAGGATCAGAGGTGGCTGAATGGGAAAACGGAAATAAAGCTGCAAGGCATAAAGGCTGAAGGAGAGCCTGGAAAATTCAGAGATATTGTGGAGTTGAGGAAAGGTATTAGGAGATCATGCATGGATTTTTCAGAATGGACTTCAGAATGGATTCAGAATGGATTTTGGAAAGGAAAAAAAAAAGGAAGGAATAATAGCTTTTTTTTTGTTTTACTTTCAATAACCGAGAGTTTTAATGAGCTACAAACATGAAAATCAGTTGTAACCAATTGAAACTGTTCTGTGATGTTATGCTAAGCATGTATATTGCTAGAGGCAGCGTTGTTCTGGTTTGAGTGAGTTCTATATGCCATTGAGATGTGCTGGAATGTGCAGACGGTGCCTACTGAGAATCACAGCCCAGTTATACCTCTCTCCTGCACTCAGTAACTCCTTATTAATGGCATGTACAACAAGGAGCAATGGAGCTTTTTAGGATATTTTTGCAGTTGAAAAAAAAGTATGAAAAAAATAACATACATTAATTTTGTTTTGCTATTTTTTAAAATAGTTTGTAGCTTCTGTCCTTTTAAGTACACTTGTATTTTCAATAGTTTCTTTACAAGACATCACAAAATTTTCATTTAACACTTTCATAGTCAAACTGATTGGGCCTAATTATCAAAACTATTTTGAATCAACAAAAAACTGCATGTCTTGTCCATAACCAGCAATTTTTTATAATATTTTCTCATGTGTACTTGAATTAATTATTTTTTTCCTCCATAATGCCATAATCATTAGTCTGAGAGGTTTTGAGCTTTGTCTCATTGTTTTTTGTAGGAAAATTGTGAATTATCTCTTTTTTCTAAAAGGGAATAAAACCTTAAATAGTGTTTTCATTGTTGCTTACCCTGTGGATATGTAATAGTGACTATCAAGCATTGCAAAATACTTAATGAAATGAAGGAAAAATTGTTGCTGAGGCAAAATAGGCACTCACTGATAACAATAGATAACAACACATACAATTAAACATGTAAAATAAACTTCTTGAACCTACGGGCCAGAAAAAAAATTAAGTCCTGAAGATGGCAATTTAGCTAATAATTCAAATAGCAAGGTTGGATAAGGGAGGAATTAGTAATGGTTGCCCACCCCCGTTTCCTATGCTATTATCACAGCTGGGTGTTCCAGTCAGTGAATGATGTGACATCTACATAAAAGCTGCCTTGTAGTCTTTTACCACTGGTTACTAAAGGAAAGAGCCCAGTGAAGGTATATCTCATCTGGCCCCTGACTCCCTGCAGGTAATTTGCTTTTACCCTCTGACAGAGTTCAATCCTTTAATAATACAGGCAAACATTGGGTGAACACCTCAAGTAGTGCACAGACGGGAAGAATTACTCTAAATTTAAAAACCGCTCTGACACTAATGGCCAATTCAACAGTGCAGAAGGAGACACCCTTCCTCTTTCTAATCGTGCCTGAGCTACTTGGCTTTGTTGTTTTATTCATGCACTTACCTAGAGATTTGCATCCTCTGTTATTTGATTGTGCTTGTATGCAATTCCTGGCCCAAGAAATATAGATAGACTTGGAACAGCAAGAAAATCCTCTCCAGTTCCTGAGATGGGATCTTGTCTCAGCTGAAATCAGTAAGAAAATGTTGTGGGCTTCAGTGTATTTAGAAATCCACCTAGTCCCCTGTGCATACATGACTGTGTGTGTGTGTATGTATGTGTGTTCAAACCATGGAGATAAAAACCTCTTATTTTCAGTCAAAGAATTGCAGGATTTTCCATACTAATAAAGATTTGGTAAATCAGCCTAGAGAAGAGTGATGATGGGGAACTGACTCAAAGTGTTTAAGTGACAGGAATCTGCTACCAGCTGTCACTCATTAGAGCATCATTTCTGACACACAAAAGCTCATGATTCATTCTTTCCTTTTTGCGATGCTCTTTCAGACCATGCTCTACAGCACAAAAACTACCATACTTCAGCTTTTAAGTGCTATCTGCTACCTCTCATCCCACGCCATAGTATTTTTCCAACAATGGCTCTTCAGCTGCTTCGTTCCTAAGGTGACTATTTAGAAGGGTGCAGTATAATTTTCAATCTATTGTCAAAGAATGTTTATAACTCTGTGCATCTAAATAGTTACAGTGTCCATGTGTCATACAATTCTAGCAGTGCTGGAAACTTTCTGTGCTGGTGGGTTAAAACTGAGACGCATGTGCCTGTTTAATACTATGGTCCCACTCTTATAGTTATGTACTGACTCGGGCTCTTGGAATTGGAGAAAACTGCCTTACTGACTGGATGTAAAATGAATATTGAAGAAAAAAAAAGAAGATAGCAAAAAACAAAGCCTTTAAAATTATAATAGTAGTTTATATAATTATAAACACAGCAAAAGCTGTGCATGGCACTTACTTTCAAGATTAGTGTCACGTTGTCTGCTTTTTTTCTTAAGAGGAAGAATTTAATTTTTCTTTCTCTCAAAAAAAAAAAAAGGTAGAAAGAATGAAAGCATGGAAGAAAATTATAGGTATTTTAATTGTTTCTTGGCAACATGTTTTCAAGTCTTCCCAGAATTCTGTACCTGCCATGCTTGTCATTTCATTTTGAATTTACATGTTTTGGACTGATGAAACATGAAAAATCTCTCTTGTCTCTTTTGAAATAATTGAGCCACCATGGGAAATTATTTCATCATTTTCAAAGAACAGAGTTCTTCAGACTCCAGGGGAAGCACTCTGAGCTGGTGCAGTGTTTTTGTCTTCTCCAGTAGCTGGCAGCTGTCTGGAGAAATGGCTCAGACACCTTAGAAAGCCAACTTATAAAGCTACTATCCACTGTAGAAGCCAAACCCTTCCACAGATGACTAAAGGGTTAGGCAAAAGCAGTTTCCTACTGCGGGGGTGGGGTATGTGTCTCCACTAGATGGCACTGGTGAAATGTGTGAACATTCACAGTTTGGCAGTTTTGGTATTTAGTTTTATTTTAATTTCTTTTTTTTTTCTTTTTAAAGAATTCTCTAAAGAAATAACATTATTTTTCTCTGCTTGAAAAAAAACCCCAACTTTGTTTTCAAGTACTGTGGTCTGTTTGTTTCAGATGTCACAGATAAAAAGATAACTACATCTATACAGAGGTTACTTTTAGGTTTACATCCCCATACAGGGAAAAATATTCTAAAGGAGAAAAAAAAGCAATGAGACCTCTATTAAATTCTAAATTTGAGTTTTGTTTAGTTTCATCCTTTTTAAAAATTATTTATTTAAGGCTCGTTTACCTCCACTTGAAATCACATCTTTTAAGTGAGCTAGTAACCTCAGTGGACAGAGGAGGACAGAACTAAGGACTGAAATTCCCTATGTTGTAGAGGAGAAACTGAAGATGTATACTTGTATGTGTTTACACCAATGAATCCAGGTTTTCTGAGTCCTGCTCCACTGACAAATCTCAATTGGTTATCTCCATTGTATCACTGTGGACTTTTATTCACTATGAATCAATCAATGAAACATCTGCTCTGCTCTCTGGATGAAAAATGTATAGTGGCAACAGAAAAATCTTACTACATTATTCATTTAGAGATTGTTTATTTGCTTTATTAAAGCAAGAGTCTAGCACTAGGCTTCAGTAATATGTCCCCTGACTTTAATGAAGTACTGGGTGTCAATACTCTGTATTATGGTGTTGCTCAGAAAAACTTTATTTCTGGGTGTAACTGATCACAACTGATTCAGCACTGATTAAGATGACAAGAAGCATAGACATTCAAAATAACATCAACTGAGAAATAAATTTTCCCATTTTCTTTTCAGTGAAAAGAAATCTTGTGCTTGGGAATACGGACCACATGTTAGACCTGTGCTAATAGATGTATCTGGACAGTACTTAATCACTTATTAAAAAAAAAGTTCAGAAAAGTTGCTGTGGTTTAATTGGAGATATCTTACACATTGCTGAAGTCTCCAGGGCTTGCTGAGATCCCTGACTCTTTGTGAATGAGACCTCTTTTTTATTTTCCTTTCATTTGTTTAGCTCTTTACCTAATTGATTTTCTGTGCTAATACACTAAAGGTCTGAAGAAGGCAGGGCCTCAGGTGTGACAGATGAAATACGGTGCTTTTAGTCATTGCTTTTATCTTCCATGTCTAATGTGGTGGTTACATCTGTGCAGTTTAACAGCAAAATCAATACATCATTTGCTGCTGGTATCTGAAAGAATTTGGAAGTCTGTTGGTACTTTAACTATTAGGTTTCCCCTGTAAGGCCTTCCTTACCTTGCTCCCCACCCCCTTGTTCCTTCTGAAGTCAAATGTTGCAGGAAAACAAGATCCCTTTCCATCTCCTGGTGTTTGTATATGCATTTATATTTATTAAATATTCAACCTATTTCCAGTTACCTAAACTACCTAAACTACCTTCTTGGCAATATTAACTTTCCATTTACCTCTAACACAAATACTATTGAGGACATATTTACTGCTAATGTTTTGAGAATATAGTTCCTAAAAATGAGAAATATTAAAGAGAAGTAGGGAAGTCATTTGCATGACAAAGAGTAAACAAAACTCCTGGCAGTTCTGGTTTGCTGAGGTAGTCACAGAGGTAGTGTTATTTGTCCCCATTATTTGAGTAAGTACATTTTGACCCCCAAAAATGACAGGAAACGCCAAGAAAACAAGACTTAAAGAAAAGGCAAAATGGTGTTTTTAAAATAATCTGTAGGCAGAAATCAGTTCAATTCCTTTCCATGTGGTGTACGTTGCCATATTTTCTCTTCTCCTGATTGCACTTTAATTTGGGTGAACTTAGTCCTTGTCACAACAGTGCAGTGCCATTTCTCTGACTGTCATTGTCTGTTATCTTTCACACTGTGACACTTATTGCCATTTGCTAAGGAAGCTCTCAAATATAAAAATTGTCCTCTAAATAACATGATTACCTTATTATTGATTTGCTTCATAGTTTGCTGTAAGTGTTTGCAACGTTACGCTCTGGGAGATCTGTTACCAACAAATAACAATTTCCTGCCCAGAAATGATGAGTGGAACAGCACAGTCCTGGAAGGACCTTAGTCATTCCTGTGAAGTACTGTGCCATTTTTACCTGATCCGAATTTTGGCCCTTCCTGCTTTGGTCACACCCTTCACCCTGACTGATCCCACTATGATGAACTAGTTCTGTGACTCTATTTTGAAAAATATTTGAATAAAACAATAATCTGAGAAGGACTCACCAACTCAATATTAAAAGATAATAAACTATTATAATTATCATTATAATTATTATGGCCAAATTATTATGCATAAAAAAGCAGCAACCTGAATGTTCAACCTAGTAATAGAGCAGATGAAATAAGTTTCAGGTTCATGATAACATGAATCTCCTCTACTTTTTCTATATTTCTAGACATGCTCTAAACTGATATAATCAAGTATTAAAAATAACAGTTTGAATGGTACATCCAGCATAGCTGAATCTAACAAAATTATATTTATTCCTGCTGTTTAGATATCATGAACAATACCCTCAGCAATCTCCAAATGTACATGTATATAGCACACTTGTACTGAAGAGATCTTTTCAAACATAGCAGAACTATTTGAAGAGACTTTTACTACTGGGCATATGCTCAGTTTAGAAGGCTGAATTTCATAGTAAATCAAATTGTTATGACTTTGTTAGTGCTAAACCATTACTTGAATAAGATCACCACTTCCCCTTCCCCCAGATTTCTGGCTGTTACTTATTGTTTCTGACTTTTGCTAAATGCAAGTAATATTTACATCAATTTTCACCAAAGCAAGTCTTTGTCTTCAGTGTTTCTGAGAGATTTCCTGATAGATTTCTAAGCCCAAAATATATTGTCATTTTCAGGTTGACTGTCATGTAACACAATCCATGTAATTTTACTAACTGCTTTTGGAACCAAGTTCCTGACTACTTGCTGTCTTAAAATGTAAGTCTGAGAAGGGCACTCTGTCCAATCAAATGATTAGCACATTGGACAGTCAGAAATTCAGAAATTGTGCCAACTTTTAATTGCCTTCAGAGTTTAAAATGTGAATGTGGATGATATTGTCTTACAGTCCTTAGAGTTTATTATTACTTTGTTTTCTTTTTTAAATAGCAGCCTTATCTAATTTCTATGCCTCCTGGAAGTGCTCATGGGTAGTGATGAACCCTTTTTCTCTTTTGGATAAAAAATAGACTCCTGCTTAGAATAATTTTATATAGACTTAGAATTTTTTTCAACCTATTAACATGCTTTACAACCTGTAGGCAACAGATCTGGGTGTGGTGTTCAATTAGCAGTCTCACCAGTTAATAATCTCATTAAAACTGAAAATAACTCCCTTCTTTCTGATTTGCATTACTCCTATACTTACTATACTGGTGTGGGAAATCATATGTTCACTGTGCTACTCAAGCCCTTTCAAAATCCTTGTTTTCAGAAATAATCCATTAAAAATCCTGTTAAAGTCTATGTAGTTCTAAAGTCTAGTGTGTTCTAAAGGTAGTGAATATACTTTGATCAGTGAGCTTGGGCTTGCCTGTGTTAAGTGCAGCACTGAGAACTTTAGTGCTAGACATCTTATGAAAGTTTTTTTTAAAATGCAATACTTTTGTATGATTTAGAGGTTTTATTTTGTTTTTTTTTTTTTTTGAGTCTGCTATGAAACTTCTTGAATCTAAGATGTCCCTAGGAAGGTCCATCACATCCTTATCAATTGGTTGGCAAAAATTGGAGACATCCAAGTTCTTTATAGCGCATCAGAGTCAGAGCATTTTATGAAACATTTTATGAAGCATTATGTCCTATTTTTTAGGCTTTTCTGCCCAGCTAAAGACCCTTGCCATATGGATGTTTAGGATACTTTTGCACCAAGACAGTCTTTTCCTCTCAGAGTACTTTATTCCACTATTAGTGACCCTTTACTTCCTGAGAGGAGGAAAGTTGCTGACGATGATGTAGAGAGTATGCATTTGGTACCTTGAAGCCACAAAAAGGAAAAAAAACAATCTTTCCCTTCAAAGATTAGTTTTAGGTTGTACAAGTAGTAATCTTACTGTACAGGGATATACAGTAAATAAGATGCACCTTTTGAGATTACCGTACTATGAAGTAATACATTCATGTAATTCTTCAGAAAATGGGAGCTTGTTATTCATAGATATAGAAGGCTCTAGTACAAAGTTAAGCCTTAGGTACTTACATTGCAATTGTCTTTTCATCTCATACATACCAAAATAATCCTTTTTAAATGTCGAGATGGAGAACTCTCCAGCATATTTAAAGCCATATAACATCCTTCTTCAGTTGGTCGCTGTCAGGGTGCAGCAGGGGCCATTGCTTTCTGTCAGCCCCCAAGCCACAGCCATCCCACTGCCCCAGCCAGTCCTGGTTGTTCCCTGTGACGTACAGCATCTACCCTACAAGTATGTTGCACACAAGCCTGTTGCGTCTTCTGCCACGCATCTTGCAGGGGCTCATACTTTCCATGCTTGAATGCCAGAATACAGACTCTGCTAGTACTTGGCCCTGGTTTGTAAACACAAAATAAATGAAAGTGCTGTTTATTCACAGGTGCCTTTACTGACTTACAGTAGGTGCTGAGAGGAAAGAATTAAGTCAGATATTTTTTGGTGTAGCTGTTCAGAAAAAAAAAGTAATCTATTACGAAGAAGTACATTAAAAAGAGGAAAAAAAATGGTCCTGTGTATGAATGTGTCTCATTTTCAATCACCATCAATTAAAAGAATTTAAGAAGAACTTTAAATTTGGTCAGCACAGCAACAGATTAAATGGAAGATATTGTCTTTGAAGTTTGATTTAGGCAAAGTGGTGTTTTACTCCCTTTTATTTGTTTATGAGACATCTTAGGCAAGAATATTATTCCATGCATACCATGCCTTGAAGCCAGGTTTGAGGTAATTAATTTATTGTTGTTCTTGTTTCAAAATTGTTTTTTAAGAGGGATAAAATAGAGAAACGTGTTAATTTACACGTCATATCCACCCCTCCCCATATGCTTCACCCCAAGTTCCATGGTCAATCAGCTTCAGAGAGTAAAGAACAAGTTTCTCTTAAAAAGTTGCGACTGCTCTCTGGGATGCAAAAGGTGAAAGTTCTTAGAAGTCTGTGATATCGTGCCTCATGAAGAAGGCTTCAAAAACAATGACCCTCCGGTTGTTAGGGGTTTTTTTAACGCAGCTGAAAAACGGTAACATTTTGCTGGAAACTTGTTTCATGGTCACACATTTTTGTAACTGTTTTTAAGTTTATTTGGGATTTGCAATCAGACTTTTATTTATGTCTGATAAATATCTCTTGGACAAGGAAAGCCGTTGCAACCAGCTGGAGTTATGTGACACCTTCTGCCTAGGTTGGCAGAACTCCCTGACATACCATACAGTTTAGCTACTCTGGGCCAGATACTTATTTTTGCTGCACAAATATGGAGGCAATGTGAAGGGGTAGGGAAAAAGACAAGCACAGAGCTCAGCCTCCCAAATGGGAAAAAAGGGTGGATCTTTCAGAAAACACTTGTCCCTGATGCAGAAAGCTCTATCATGCAAACACAGAGTAAGAAGTGATTAATCCTCAGGCCTGATATGGAAAATGGCTGGTAGATGTGGGATTCATTCAGACAGTAGCTACTCCATAAAAATTTTTACGTTCCACAGTTAGTTGAATTCTATAGTACCCTTTGCAAGTTCTATTCTTCTCTTTTCAGGGTTATTGTTTTTTATTCTGTGACTTTCAGATAAGATGTGTTAACAGTGAAAAAAGCCAAGACTAGCATCCTCATTTTTTTCTGAGCAAGCTCAGAAGCATACATTGAATGCCTACTTGCTTTCCTTCTGTGACATGAATATTGCATTCTAGCTTTACTATGTCCCAAATACAGATGAAAAGGTGGAGAGAGAGAGAGGGAGAGAGAGAGAGAGAGAGAGAGAGAGAGAGAGACAATGGCTTAGTCCCTACTGTGCTTTTTGGGTGCTCTTGTGAGAGATGGATATCTAAATGCTTATCTTTGATTTTAAGCCAGTGGAGGAAAAAGTGATAAAGAAAGTAGTTAAGCCATGATTATTGTAATATGTAGCTTGTAGTCATTTATGCCTTTTTATCACACCTGGCCTTTACTGACAGTAAGGCAACCAAGGACTTTATCTTAAGCACTTTTTGACTTTGGCTGTAATGAAATTACAAGGCTCAGGGGAAACAAAATAAAAACTCTGCACTTAAGTATACAGATTTCCAAGAAGAAATCAAAGTGGAATATTCTTCTTATCCCCTTGGACCCAAAACCAGAAATATTCGCTAGCTAGGCATACCTTCTTTCCTAATTCTTGACTAATATTTACCACAGATAAGCCATAAATAACTCTTCTCTATTTTTTCCACAAAAATGAAAACGGGTGATTTAAGCTGATGTGTCAAACGTGTGAGTATGCCTTACTACTTAATAATATTCATATTTTCAATAATTTAAAATTAATTTATCAATCCATATTTCTTCCTTTTATTTTCTGAAAGCACATACATTGGTCCTTTAATCACTTCGAAAATTTTTCATCCTGAACATGTATTCTCAAAATAAATAAGCAAGAACTTTTGACCAAAAGACTTTTACTCTTGAGACATCCTCTAGTGATCTAATTTGTCTTTCTTTGAAAACACGTGCCAGATTCCAAACCCCATGGAGACATACCATCCTTTGCAGCTCACAGGAGTCAGAAGAGACAAAAAGAGAAGAAATAAACAAAAAGATGAACATGTACTTTTTTTTTTAATGAGAGAATGTTTAAAACTTGTAACTTCTTAAAAACTTGACTGTCATTTTTCAGCTAAGTTCAAAAATAAGATTTTTGGAAACTTTGTTCAAAATGAGATTTCAACTGCTATTCTTTCTTTTATTAAAAATTCTCTCTCCCATAAAAGCAAGTATGCTTTTATTACTTGTTCAAACTGTGTAGAACAAGAACTCACATCCTTGTGCTCCAGTTTTGTTGTCAATCTTAAGCAGAGTTGCCTGTTCAACCCCAATCAAAGCTAATATTTGCTGCATATCTTTTAGATTATGTACGTATTTTTGACAGTGATTTTGTTTCTACAGCTGAGCAAATGACAAAATCATGCTTTTACTTTCTTTCCCCCTCTTCAGACTGTGATTTCATAAGAATGTTTTGTTCAGTCATGTTGTTGATATTTCTGTGTCTCGCTTGTTTCCACTCAGTGTGAACATACAGGTGCTCAATCTTCATTAGTGCAAATAAGCAGGGAAAGGACATGTTAATCTCCAGTTTGTCAAAAGCAATTGTCAAATTGTCTGTTTAAATATAATACTCAGCTTACACTTCTTTGGTTAATTATGTGTGTTAACAGAGGCAAAGAAAAAATATAACAGAAGCCTAGCAGTGCAACTGTGTGCAAACAGAACTGTGAACATTCATTCAGCACATTTTTTATATAAAAAGATCATTCCATTTATTTAGTATTGAAATACTTATTTTCTCTATTTATAAAAAAGCACTACATGAGTGAAACTGTCCTCAAAAGAGAAATATCTATTTGAATTATTAAGTTTTCCTTTTTGGATGAGAGTACTCTTTTTTTCCCAGTGTTATACCATATGTGTTTGTAATGAATACTAAAGTCATTGGGTTCAGAAGTACAGTGTTTAGTTTTCTTTAGTTTGAACATGTTTAAATGAAACTGCATTTAGAAATTTGAACAGCGGGTGTGTTATTTCAGCTTGCAGCAAGCTCCTTGCAATCCAGTGCTCCAGTCTACTGTCCAAAGGAGGAACAAGGATATGATGAAAAACAAACAAACAAAAAAAAAACAAAAGGAAGACAATGACAAAAGAAAAAAAGAAAGATAATAAAATTCTGAGGGAAAGAAGTGTACTGTTTCTAACAAAAAGAAACTCTGTGGGATTCCCTCCTCTGCAAAGTCTGTCCTTAATATTCCCCTAAGGTAAAATTCAGTTCCTGATGTCTAAGTCTCTTCCAAGCAATTACGTCTTTACTCCAGTAATAAAAGCCAAAGTCTCTTAACTAAGTATTTCAAAAGAAGGCTTACCTGAAGTATGGCAGAAACTTAAAACCAATTCGCCTTTTTGAAGTAGAATAATAATAATTGATTTCAATGGGGCAAAGTTTTTACTCTTCTTTTTAATAACATCTTCATGCTTATTTATATGAAAGTTTCAGTCAACAGAGAACTAAATTTCAGTTACGTATTTCCCATCAGGGTTGAAATAGGGTGCAGAGTGAGGTTTGTCATAATATATTAGGGGTACTTCAACTGTTATAATAGCACAATATAAATTAAATAATAGATGTGATAGCAGAGACTAATTGTGTTTTTACAGCAATAATTCACAGTGATTTCTCATTTATTAATTTGTTATATTGATTTGATAAATCAATACTAAGCCTATATATGAGAGAACAAAAGAAAAGGGAATAGATTAAATTGATATTTACAAGTATGAAATTAACATGAAGTTCAAGTTATATCCAGGAGTGATAACCTTGTTGAACAAACCAAAAATAGAATACTTATCAGAAGAATTTGTCCTATATCTTACAGTTAAAATTTTGTATTATTAATGATTTTATACTCTTTTGGGGCCTCTGGTGGTCTAGTGGTTAGGGTGCAGGACTCTCACCGCTGCGACCCGGGTTCGATTCCCGGCCCCCCGGGCAGATGGAGCTCGTTAGCCCTGTGAGGCAATCCATCTAAGAGAAGGTCACTCTAAACAAACCTACGTTCTGAGACCCTCACTGCCACTGTCCGAGTTTCACTCGGCCCCGGCAGATGAACCTCAGGATTAAAGGGTGGGCTCAGTTCAGCGCACGCTGTGTCTCACCTAAAAAAAATCCACTGCGCAGGCTCGAAGGGTCAATGACCTTTCCCAAATCTTCGCTCACGAAGACTGGCCATTATATTATTATTATTATTATACTCTTTTATAGATGTTTTAAAGTCAGAAATCAATAAAACATTAATTGATAATTATAATTTTAGATAATTGTTGTTGTATTTTAGGAAGGATATAAAATTTTGGTTATCACTGACGATTTAATCAAGTATGAGAAAGAAATTTGTATCAGTCAATCTCCTGAATTATATTATGATATTTATATTCTTATTCACAAGAACACATAAGAACATGATGTAATTGAAATACATTTCAAAGATCATGGATATTACTGTAATTTAATTTTACCTTTTCCTTTAGTTCACTCTCTCTTGATATTTTTCTTACTTCCATAATTCTAAGTTTATCTAAGATCTCAGTAAATATATTAACTCAAATTTCTATTATTTGAAATTTCTTTCTGAAAAATTACAAAGTGTAATATATTTATCAGAAATAAAGAAATAGGAAAATCCACATTTAAATAAAAAAATGAGCATTTTTAAGCCCTTTTTTTACTTTTACCCCTTCTTTTTATATTTCCTTCTTCCTCTGTTTTTTTTTCCCTGTTTCCACTCTTGAGAAATTAAGTTAAGAAATATAGAGAGATGATAGAAATAAATTCTCTTAATTCTACTTATTAGACTGAACAGAGAGTAAGGATCACTTCCCTTGACCTGATGGCAATGGTCTTCCTAATGCAGCCAAGGATGTTTTTGGGATTTTTTTACTGTAAGAGTGAATTGCTGGCTTATGGTCAGCTTGTTGTCAACGAGGAACCCTAGGTCTTTCTTTGCCAAGCTGCCTTCTGGCCAGTCAGCTGCTAGCAGGTACTGATCCATGGATTTGCTCCTCCCCAGCTGCAGAGCTTTGCTTTTCTCCTTGTTAAACCTCAAGGGTTTACTCGTTGCCCTGTTCTCCAGTCTGTTGATCTACCTAAACTCAACCATCTGACATATCAAACACTCCTCTCAGTTCTATATCGACTGCAAACTTAATGAGGGTGCACTCATTCCATGATCTATGCCATTCATGAATATGCTAAATGATACTGATCCCATCATTAACCCCTGGGGCATGTATACTGTTAGTCACTGGCCTCCAGCTGGACTTCATGCCACTGGTCACAACCGTTTGAACCCATCAGTACAGAAGGTTTTCAGTTTACCTTACTGTCCTTTTATCTATCCTGTACTTCATCAGTCTATGTCTCTAAGGATGTTTTAGAAGAAAACATCAAAAAACTCTTGTCAAAAGTCAACTATACTGACTGCTGTCTCCCCTCACCTACCAAGGTTATCATTTCACTGTAGGAGTCTATCAGTTTAGCCATGAGTTCTGCTTCATAAAATGACATTGACTACTCCAAATGACCTTCCTGTTCTTTATATATTTGAAAATTATTTCCAGCACTATCAGTTGCTCTGTCACTCTCTCAGAGACCAAGGTCAAGCTGATCAGTGTGTAGTTTTCTGAATCTTCCTTCTTGGCCTTCTTGAAGATAGGAGTGACATCTTTCTTCCAGGGTCAGGAATCTCCCCCAGTCACCATAACATTTCAAGAATAATTAATAGTGTGGCTTCAAAATAACATTGTTCAGCTACCTCAGCCCTTGTGGGTGTATCCTATCAAGCCCCATGACTTTTGTACACCCATTTCGTTTAAATATGCTCTAACCTGAAACTCTTACACCAAAGATGAGTCTTCCTTTCTCCAGACTTTCCCACTGGTCTCAGAAGCCTGAGATTCCTGAAGGTAAAGCTTACCAGTAAAGACTGAGGTGGAGAAAACACTGAGAAACTCAGGCTCTTCAACCTCCTTTTTCAGCAGTTCCCCTGCCCCATTCAGCAGTAAATCCAGATTTTCTCTAATCTTCCTTTTGTTGCTAATGTAATTGTAGCAGTCCATCTTCGTCTTTCATCTTCGTCTTTGCCAGATTTGTCTCAAGTCTTGGCTTTCTTAATCCTATCCCTGCATGACCAGATTTAAATGTTAGTCTGAATTTATCAGACATCATCTGCTTATTCCTTCTGGGTCACGCCTCCCTCCTTCCATCTCTTGTATGCTTCCTTTTCAGTCAAGAGCAACTTGATTGCCCATGTGGGTTTCCAGCCATCATCTTTACTGGACTTGTGCATTGGGGTGGACTGCTCTTGAGCTTGGACAACATGGACCAGCTGGAGGTCCAGCTCTCCTCGGGTGTCTCTTCTTCCCAGTACTATCTCTAATGGGATTCTTCCAAGCAGATCCCTTAAAAGGCCAGACTGCTCAGCTGAAGTTCAGGGTTATGATCCCTCTCCTCAGTTGCTTGAACTCCACCATGACTGTATTCAAGGCTTTCGCCCTCCTGATCAGTCCTTTTCTGTTTGTAAGTATGAACTAGAGCACAACATGTCCTTTCATGGGACCTTGGTTCACCTATGTCAGGAACTATTCAGTATGCTCCAGAAACCTACTAGACTATTTCTGTGTTGTACCTCCAGCAGACACTGGGATAGTTTAATTTCCCCATGAGGACCAAAGCCTGTAACTGTGGAGAATCAGTTGCAAAGGCATAGAAAAAGTCTTCTGTCAGAAAATAATTAAAAAATCCCCAAACTAAACCTGCTGCAGAATTCATCTCCTAGACAATCTCAATACATTTTTTGTGAATGTCAATATCTCATCATACAATAATTATACCCGTAATGAAAATATTGTTATCATTAAATATCTGGGAGTTGTTTTCCCTACTCAGGTTTTGGTTTTTTCTATGTGAAGCTTACACTGGGGGGCTCCTGAGGGCTTCTTTTCCTTAGGCTCTCAGAGAATCTGGCCTTTTTTAAGGTCTGCTTTCAACATTTTGCAGAATCAATCTGTGACATTTTAAAAATGTAATCTGGAAATAAATTGTAGAGAAAGGTTCCCATGCCTTCAGAAAGTGTTAGTAAGCGTGTGGGTAGTGTAATGTGGGAGATACATTGGTTGCTATACATAGAAATGAAGTATGCACAAGAAAAAAGGGAGGAATGTGATCAATGCTGCTACCCACACTGTTATGGATTTTGGATGGATTGTAGTAAGTTTGACCTCCATACTTTAAATGGTAATTTCTGAAGAATTCTGGAAGATGTGACTTACTATTATTAGCATAATTAAACTTGAAAAAAAAATGTTAAAAGATCATGATATTACAAATTAAGAATTACACTTTACACCATACCTTAACACCCCCTGCTCAAATCAATACCTGATGTCATATCATTGTGACATTTTTGATCAAGTCTACATTTCCCTGCATCTAAAAATCCTGAGAATAGGTATTTTGTGTTTTTGATAAAGCATCTGGGTTTTATCGTTCAGAAGTCTGGGAAAAATAAGTATAAAATGAACTGAGATTGTACTTTCAAAAATAACTAAAAAAATTTAATAAAAAAGCAACAAAAAATCCTACCCAAATAGGCATCACCTAGTGAGTAATAACTTCATTTCTATATAGCTCAGGGGGGTTGCAAGGGGAGTGTGAAAAGTTCATTATTATCAACCAGAAAAAAAAGCGAGTGCTAAGAAGAAAGACTCGTATTTCCTATTGGGATTTCTCTCAGACTACATGATTTGCATGAAGGGCGCCACATCAAACACATTGGGTGCCCTTTTTCAAATATTAATGTGAAGCTTGTTTCAAGTTCTTTCTTGACTTTGTGCCACCTTGTATCAAAGGAAGTTAAAAGCAGGACTTGGGAGAAAAAAATACTTTTCCAACTGTTTCAGCACTTAGCAAAAATCTTTCTGTATTTGATCAGTTCTGCTTCAAACTTTTATTATTTTGACAAATAGGCACATTTTTGTAGATGTGCATTCTATTACAATCTGGTTTGGACTTTTTTCCCTCCCTTTTTTGAGGTTTTCCATTTTTCAGCAATGGATGTCATAACTGACCCACTCAAAACATTTATGTACTCCGTAATTTAATTATTTGCCTTAGTCTTTTCTCCCACATGTGATAATTTATATTAAATATTTATATTTAATCTGAGCAAGATTATACCAAATTACACCACAGAAAATGAAACCCTTAAGATTAAATGTGTGCAGTCTAAGCTGTCTTAATCTTACCTAACTGAGCTTTTAAACATCTACATCTAAGCTAATCAACCTATCTTCCTCTTTTAGTCAATGGGGAGAATAGTTACCTCTCTAAGGTGTTTTGGCTGTCAGTTGTCCCAGAGAGATGATATGAATTCTGCTCCAGCAGTAGCAGTTTCTTTTAACTGTCTATAAAAGAAACCTAAAATGTTTAGCTAATACTTAAATTACTAATATTTAGACCTTAAGTGCTAGGTAATTCCCACTGAAAGTAACTCAGTAGCAGCACCAACAAGGAAATACAAAGTGAACATACTTTCTGTCTTTTTCCCTTTCTCCTCAGAAACAAAGAAAGTAGGAGAAAAGTGGCAGGATTTTTTCGTTGAGCAACTCGGGCATAAATAAATGTCTCATAAAAATGCAAGAGATGAAATGTATTATATAGCATGAGAGCAGTTTTTAGAGACAAGAAATAAAATTATGGAAATATATAGAACAACAGTCCCAGGAGAAGTTGGTATTTTCACAATGCACAACTCATAGTCTGCAGGATAAACCTATGAAATTATGATGAAATAGGAATAAAATACAAGTTGAAATGGACAGCCTAGTAAGTAGCAGTATCCTAGCTTGAGAACTAAATATTGTCCACAAACCCTGGGAAGAAATCTTCACTGAGATGTCACACCATATAATAGAGGAAATTTTAAATTTTCAATTTTCAGTCAGATTTTTAGGTGAAAAAATCACCATGGAAGCAGTAAAAATAAAACTCCTGAAGTATTTTCATCCAAAAAAAGTCCTAAGCACTCCTAAGAATAAAGGTAAACAGGTTATTTGGTCTCTAAGACACAAAACTTCTAAACCCTTTCTATATTATTTTTCATTAAAAAAGAAATTAGAGAGAGATTAAAATGAACTACTGTAAACAAATACAAAAAGCCTAAAAATGTTACTGAAAACCAGTAAAATTTAGACCTAATGGATACTTTATGTGCTTCTTATTACACAGAAATGTCTTCACATTGAAGTCAATAAGATTGTTTTTTTGTAAGTCACAGAAGAACAAAGTTTTATAGGAATTTCCTGTTCATATTTTTGTGTTAAAAAAAAGGCTAAATAATTAAATTTTTTCTGACCAGTCCTATCTATGGCCATAAGCAAAATTAAATATAATGATCCTGTCCTTGAAAACATTACCTAGCACACACAACAGGGAAAGAATAATCTGATCATTGAGAATGGATGATATGGATAAAGTTCTTCCTTTTTGCATAGAGATGAAGATTTCTGATTTTAATATATTTTTCTTTTTTTTTGTCCTTATTCCCTCAGGATGAGTTTGCTGTCACCTGTAGACTGGATGTCTTTTACATGAGTTTTTATTTCCTTTTTCCTTGTTTGTTTTTTTTTTCTGGATTAAATTAAATTACATGGGTGTTTTGCACATTTTAAAGCATTGGGGCTAAAATATTCATTAAAAGAGAAAAGCTAAACTATAATATAATATAGTAACCCTGTGTAATGTATCTTGATGCTAGTTTCCAATTTTAGGTATTAATTAGTCTTAGGAGGCCAGATTCAGCTGTACATCTTGAGCAGCTCCATATATGTTGAGTTAGTCTATATTTCTGTCAAAGAATGTTAAAGCAGAATGTAGATCTACGAAATTAGTGATAGAAAGGTTTATTGTTTAGCTGATAATACAATAAACCACTATGAGTACTCTAAGCCGATAATAATGGGCATAAGATCTTTTGCTACTTAGCAGTGTCATAAATGAAAAACTAGCAACTTTTGTTGGATATTTTCAAGTAATATGTGTGAGGTATCTGGTTACTGGTTTCCACCATTATAAGTAAAATGAAGTTACAGAAAAGGCAATAGACATTGTGTATGTAACTACACTGAGATTCTTCCCACTCTACCAGTGTTTCCAACCTACCGTGGATCATTTACACAAAAAAGAGAAGCTAGGGTCAACTATATTCCACAACCTAAACAAAAGCAGTTTGATTTGCCAAACTTCCTTCTAACTCACAAGGAAAGGCAGCAGAAAGTACTCACCTGAAGCTAGTAGAGTAATTAAAATATTTTTATAAACAAAAGACAAATGTTTTCTGCTTCTTATCTTGATTTAGTGACAGCCTGAAACAAAGAAAGACATAAGAACCAGATCACTGCAGTTACATATTGCAATCCATTCATCTTTAAGGTACACTTTCTACTTGGTTTAATCAAGCTTTAATTTTCTATCAGCTTGTTCTTATGGACTGTATTGAACATCAACATCTAGAGCTATTATAGAGTATGTTGAAAGATAAATGTCTTTATAGGAGAAGTCTTCCTGGAAAAGGCAGAGTGTAAGTAGTGATAAGCAGCAATTTCTGTCCTTCAGCTCTGAGTATATTGAATTATATTTAAGATTCTGTCCTGGATGTTACTCCACTGTAAAAAATTCTGATGTATATCACGTGGTCTTAAATCATCATAAAACATTACCGAATAGCTCTTTACAAAGGCATACACTTAAGATTCCTGTACCTGTTTCCATGTCATCTGCAACATGCCTGCATCAGGACAAATCCTATGACCACTTCCTTACCTATTCCAGCTAGACACTGTCTTTCAAAGCCACCACTGTGCCCCTGCCTGCTATCAAGGGATAGGCTTCAATATTTTTCCCTGACTACAAAGTTAGAGATCCCTGTGCAGGAACATTTCACATCTTTTACTGTTGTTGCTCTGCTATGAAAAGCCCTGAGAATGCTTCATTTTGGGTAACTATATTTACAGAATTCTAAAGCAACTTTTACTTCTTTGCTTGAAAGCAAAACCAAAATGGTGTAATTTTGCACAATTGTTAAAAACTCTGTCTGGTTTTCAAACACTGCCTTCTTTGCTTCTCCTTTTCCTTTAGCAGAACTTTCTGCCATTTCAGGCTTTATAGAAACAGGAAAGGGAAAGAGCATCTAATTTGCTCTCTGCAGTCAGAGCATGGCAATTTATAAAGACTTAGATGACAGCTTACTTTTCTTAAGTATTCAAAAAACTGTTTCCCAATTAATACAAATATCTTTAAAAAGCATAATTCCCGAGGTGGCTAAAACTCAAATTATGCTTAGAAAATAATTTCCTGTTCAAGATCTTTAAAACTACATAATACAATGCATTGTGACTGCCAAACTGAATCATCATTTTAAGAAAGGGAAAGAACTCCCTTTCACCCCTTATCATAAAATACAACTTCATATCTGTCTTTCATCCGATCAGAGACTTCCTTCCCTGGACTCGGTTAGAACTACTCAAGCATCTACCAGACAGTGGTTCTGGGTAATATGAGAAACTGTCAATTGTATATTCTTGGGCACTAGTTCCATGTGGCTGTATAGTCCTGTTTTCCAACTAACTGCATAGCCATGACATGTATATTGTATTTCACAACTTGGTATTTATACTATGCTAAATCTTGTAACGTGACAAAATTTTACTCATAAAATAATGGAATTGACTTTCAGGAAATTTATTAAAACCTTATGTGAAATAATTTTCTGTCTTAATTATTATAACTGATGTGTTTGAGAGCTGTACTTTCCCACCTTTTTGTCTCAAATCACATTTTTCGAAACAAGAAGTGTTTCAAGTCTGGG
Organism: Lepidothrix coronata; assembly: GCF_001604755.1. NCBI lineage: Eukaryota > Metazoa > Chordata > Aves > Passeriformes > Pipridae > Lepidothrix > Lepidothrix coronata. The sequence continues at coordinate 803,761 of NW_016690407.1, read as the reverse complement.
GAGAAATATTATGAAAACTCAGTTTTCTGTGGCAAAAGCAATAGAATAGGCATCTTAGTGCATATATCCAAGTCGTCACGTACTGCTTTTAGTAATTCAAGTTGGAGTTTATCCCTTGGTATAGGGAATCATGATTTCTTCACACTGAGGGCTAATACAAAATGCATTAAGTGCAAATGGGGAGCATGAAATCCTGAAAGCTGGTGGTTTAATACATGAATTACCAACTCAACTAATACTGTATAAAGTGTTACCAGTAAACACTGGACCACAAGGGGATTACCGGGTCAGATTGTATGCTCAGTGTAAGATCTCAGCCATGCTTCTGCTTGATGCTTTCAATGTTATAATTTCTCTCCTCATCCTGGAAGGCAGTAGCACAATCAGTTAGCTATTTTTCATTATTGTCTCTTTTTTTGACCTGTAGTTTATAACATGATAATGTATATGGACAATAGAAAATTTTAAAGATTTGTTAGAATAAGGAAAAAAGGAATACGCTTTGAGATTACCCTAACATTTGTTGGGCAGCATCAGTGTATCCCAAATATTAAAAGAAAAAAAAGCATAAATATAAAAGTTCTATGAAGAGTTAAAAATTAAACTGACATAATACACTGTGTAAAGAAGAATATCCTAGAAGTATCCAAGATTCACATGAAGGGTAACAGAAGATACACAATGATGAGAAATTAAAATATTATATAGTTCTTCACATCTTAAGGAGGAATGTAAGTACAGAATTAAAGGCCAATGTCCTTTAATTATATATTGTTAATTCAAGAACTTTTAAACAGATACTTCATTCCTGAAACTGGATAGTTTTATGGGTATGTTACTCAGTTGAGTTGCTCTTTTTCTATAAATAAAATTTATAAATTAAATATTATTGAATCATAAAAAACCTGTTCCTAAAATGGCAAGAAGAAATAAATCCATAATTGCATTAACTGTAGAAAAGTTAATAGACATTTTAATTAAAGAACCACCCTAACAGGATTAGAATTCACTACCCTATAAAGGTTGAATCATGCAGTGTTTCATTACAATGTCTGAGAATGTACAGGTGCTAAATTAACTACAGAGACATCATATTTTGTTCATTGCATAAAATAGAAACATACTGTAAATTAAAATGGGAAATTAATTTACTAGGTTATCACTGTAAAGTTCAGACAAGACCTCTTGGCTATTGAAGCTGGTCAGGAACTTCCTGAGGTGCTTCTTTGAAAATGTTGATCATGTGAAAGAATGATTTCTTGGAAACAGATCTATTTCATAAAACTTTAATCAGAAAAAGTATCTCAGGACTTGTCAGGTTTTCTGATCATGTCTGGAGCGAAAAAGACTTGAACATTTCAGAGGTCAGACTATGAACAGGCAGCTGCTTTGTACATAGCCATGTAAAGAAGGGAATCTGAACTTCTTACCTCTAAAGAACGTGCTAGCGGTGAGCAAGGTGCGCTGGCAGCATGGAGGGCTGCCGGCAGCCTTTCCCTCTTAGTAGAGAAGAAATTCCATACTGTGTGCCAGCTAGAAAGCCATGTATTCAGATCAGTGCTTGACTTCTGTCTGACGTGCTTTTGGGAGCCAAGGTGGTGTATTCTGACTTGTGCTAAGGCATGTGAATACAGTATCTCATTTTCGCAATATCATGGAAGTTTCTACATGATACTGTCCCCCAAATTGGAAGGGAGGAGAAGAAACCTCTTTTCAGTTTTTTTTTAATATATATTAAACTTCTCTGAGTTCTCTGTAAGCAGCCATGTTTTCAGTCCCACCTAAAAAATAATTTAAAAATAATAAATGAGAACATTTTCATTCTAAAGAAGAAAAAAAAAGCTCATATTAATTCAAGTCTCTGCTTTGTATGAAGGATATATACAAGCAAAGTATAATGTATAATTTTTCAGAAGTAATCTGTTGACAGAATACAAATACAGGTGATTATTTCCAGGGGTTGGAGGAATAAATAAATGATCTCTGCCTTTAACTTCTCCAGCAGCAATGTTTTAAATTCAATTTGTTGTTGGATGAAAATTAAATAAAAAAATGTCTGTGTTTGAGTTTGCCATCAAGACTCCCTTCAGAGTTGATGGACTTAAACTGGAACCAAACCTGCAACTCACATTATCCTAATGTTTACACATATAAAACAGATAAGGAACAAATCCCAGTATGTGTAAGCATATTTCTTTCCACTGGCTACAAAAAAGGCTCAGGTAGTAATATCTGTGGTGCAGACAGCGAAATGTAGATATCTGAGAAAAGACGACATGAAAGACTTGTTAATAAATACTGTGTAAGACTTATTTTTCAAAAACCTAAGTTAACTTATAATAATAATAAGTTAGGGACAATATAATACATGAGCACAGATACACTGCAATGGAAACAAGATTAATAATAAAAATGATCCTATTATTAATAAAATATTTCACTGGTTCTTGGAAACTGTTATGGTTCTGATTCTTAAAAATGGCACACAGACAGGTTCCTTTTTCAAATTCAGCCCTGTTTCTTTGCATAAGACAGCAGCTACATATTTGCAAAAATAACACTAATAATACTACACAGGAGTTATTTTTTTACTGTCAGTGTTACACAATTGTTATGTTAATATATATGAGATGCATCACTACAAAAATAGTGTAGAGTTATTATTTATAATTTCCCAGAGCCACGTTTGGATATGAATTTTAAATAATGTATTTTGATTCCAATACATTTTGAGAAATGAACTCTCCATCTGTTCCTTCCCACTCTTACCTTATGGTTGATATTTAAAACCAGCAAAGTCAATACAACCCATTATAATAGAGACTTTAGAAGGCAAACATTTCTTTGTTATATTGAATACGCTCTGTATAATAAAAATGATTTGAACAACCTACACTGTACTGTTAGTTATTAGTTTGCACAAAATATGGACGTATATCAGGAAAGAGGTACAATGCACTTGCTGCTGTATTACAGCAGTATGATCATCATCATCATGGCTAGGCTTTGTGAACGAAGATTTGGGGAGGGCTCTACCCACGTTTGATACAAGCGTGCTGGTGGCTAAAAAGGCCAATACAAGACAGGCACGTCCAGTTGCAAAAGGCACAGCAGAAAGACTCCTTAGGTGGTATATTCTGCAAGGCACGATTCTTTCTGCGTTGCCTTTTCTCCTCGAGAGTGATCCTGCGTGCTTTCTCAAAGGAAGCAGCAGCGTTATAGATGAAGTGTCTCCAGACCTCCTGATTGGAAGCCAGAGTAGACCAGTTATGTTGATCAATATGGCCAAGGCTGAGATGTTGTTTCAGGGAGTCCTTGTATCTTCTCTTCGGGGCTCCTCTCTTGTGGCAGCTGGTGGCAAGTTCATCATAAAGCAAGATCTTAGGGAGACGGTGGTCCTTCATCCTTGAGACGTGCCCTGACCAACACAGCTGTGTTCTCAGCAACATGGTCTCAATACCTGTGACTGCTGCCTGTTCTAGAACAGACGTATTAGTCACATAATCTGACCAGTGGATGTTTAGGATTGTACGGAGACAACGTTGATGGAAGCGTTTTAGGAGTCGCAGGTGGTGACAGTAGATGACCCATGATTCAGATCCATATAGGAGAGTAGACAGCACAATGGCTCTGTAAACACTGATCTTTGTACTTTTCTTCAAGTGTTTATTTCGCCAAACTCTTTTATGAAGCTTTCCAAAGGCACCATATACCTTTTCTAACCTGTTGTCTATCTCTCCGTCAATCTTACTGTCCAAGGAGATGAGGCTACCTAGGTAATTAAACTGCTGGACTGATTTGAGCTCTGATTCGCCAATGGTGATATGAACAAAGAGAGTAATTATCAAAATAGGACATCCTGAATAATCTTAAAATTTTATACTCTAAGTACATGAAAAAATAATTTGAAAATAATGTCTTCATTTTACAGATATTGAACTCCCTTGCAGTTATCGCCCTCCTCTCCCCCCACTACCCCAATTTCAATAGAGGAGGCTTGCAGCCAAGAACACTTATGGCTTTCATCATTTTGTGGAAAATAATTTCAATACAGAGAATGGGAGGAGAAGAAAACAGAATTTGCCATATGTTATGCTATATAAAGAATAAGCAAATGCTGACACATCATGGAACCAGCTCTTTGTTTCCCAGGCTCTTCCTTTCACCCCATTTTATACACAAATGCAATCTGTGTCCTTGAGCTGATGGCGAACTAGGACAGGCTTTGAGTTTCTGTCAATGTGTCAGGTTCCTGAGGTGTAACATGGCCTAGGATTGTCTACTCCCTAGTCTAATGTCAATATAGATACCCTGTATGTACCAATAAAGAAACTATATGCACATAAAGGGAAAGCCATGGTTCTGGTGCCAGTTTTGAGTTTTCTTTTTATACCATAAAAATAAAATTATAGATGGTAAATGATAAATTATCCCTTCGTCCAAATTATTCCACAATCAAGATTTTATGTTTTATTTCATTATTTTATTATTTTTTATTATTTTATTATTTTATTTAGCTGTTTATATGTTGCCTATTTATATAAGTTCTTTAAATACTAAAGGTAAGCTTTTGACATATTTTATCATTTTTTTTTCTTTTCTTTTGTATCCATAACCACAGCTAAAATAAATAGAGATGTCTGCAACATAGCATTGGGCAAAGAAATCTGAAATGAAGATCTAGCCTTATTGTGTGTTTAACCTGTCTCCTAACAGCTCTATCAGAAGACTACCTGCTCAACGCCAAAAATAATTTCTTCTGACCTGGACTAAGATGCATTCTCAGGATGCAAATGGGAATTTGCAGGATGCTACTATTACTGTTCTTTGTGTATTATGACATACAAGACACACTTTGCTCCATGGAAATCCATTTATCATGTCTGAAGCAGGTAAGTTTATATGAAATTACTTTTAGTTACAAACAAAATATTTAGGCAAGCTAAGTAGTTATTTCAGGTTTTTTACTTCTTTTTTTTTTTCTTTTGTCTTGCCAATTTGTTTACTCCAGGAATACAGGCTACAAGGCTAATAAGGTAAGAAAAGCTAAACAATCATTATTCCTTTTACTATCTTTTAAAGTAGTCATCTTGTTACTCTTCTTAAGCAGCTCTATTATTATTTTTGTTATAATACTAAAACCAATAATTTTAAAGATCATATAATAAAGTATAAAATGCTAATATTATCTTCAAAAGTCAGGAGATAATTTTCAAAATAAAGGAATATAAATAAATAAATATCAGCAAAATTTGGCAGAAGACCAAAAATTATGTGTGAAGTTTTTATAAACATTTATTCTTTGACTTTCATCATTAGCCCATGTTAATCTTTTTGGTCAACTAGTAATTCCTTGTTCTCTATCTAGACTTCACACAAAATAATTTTAATTCTTTGAGTTGTTCTTGCAGTATCATGTAAAAATCACAAAAATAAGGTCCAAGCCATCAATATGCTGAAAACAGCAACAAAATTAAGAATTAGGAAAACAAAAACCAGTTACAACAAGTTTTGCCATGCTCATCATTTTACACTATTTCTCTAAAGTAGACAGGCAGCACATACAACTTTTTCATTCTGAAAACACTTCTTCCTTGAACTAAGTGTAGATTGAGACTAACAAAGACTTAGTTTCATAGTGCTTTATTTGTTTCATAGTGCTTTATTTGGTATTTTACAATGCACTGGGGAGTCGTCTAATTGACCTAACACAAACACTAAATGTAACTTTGCTCTAATTTCATTGTAGTGATAGGCTACCAGCTACCCTTTGTGACCTTAAGAATTCACCTCTTCAGGCGCCTCTCCGTCAACGCTTTCCAGAGGCTCATGGAGAGTCCGATGTGTCCAATGTACTGGAGAGGAGCTGAGTGAAGTGTTATTACATATTTGTTTTGGAGGAGCTATCTAGGCAGGACTGAGATTAATAAGTCCATTTAGGTTTTTATTCCTTCTTGTTTAACTAGTTGGACTGCATACCTCTATCTATTTAAGAGTTCTAGCAAGTTTAAGAGTTACATCTCCCATCTCAGACTCAGGGTTTCTCCAGAAGATGCCCCAGGTTGTTGCAAGTGTTTGAAGTAACTCAGATGACTAGAGTATTTGATGTGAATTTGAATAAAGGCTACATGATGCTTCTTCTACATGTTTTTCTAATTTTTTTCCCTTCAAAAAGAATCTGGGAGAATACATACAACCAGATTTGACACTGGATGCAACTCATAAAGGTTGGCTATGATTTGAAGAAGCTATGCCACTGTTTATAAGTCACAAGAGTAGGCATGAGGCAGGATTAAAGGATCTCCCATTGGACAACTCAAAATATCATCCAGGTAGATGTTAGATTCAACATCTTGAAAGTCACTGTAACTCTTGACCAATATTTGAACAGACCGAAAAAAGATATTAAAGTGATTAATTGTGCTGGTTTTGGCTGGGGTATAGTTTACTTTCTTCACAGTGCCTAGTATGGATCTATGCTTTGAATTTGTGCTGAACATAGTCATGATAACATAGGTATGTTTTTGTTATTGATGAGCAGTGCTTACAGAAAGCCAAGGCCATTTCTCTGTTTTGTTCTGCCTCGCTGGTGAGGAGATGGGGTACATGTGAAGCTTGAAGGACACACAGCTGGAACCACTGATTGCAGTTGACTGAAGGAATATTCCATACCATATGACATTATGCTCAATGTACAAAGTGGGGGGAAGAAAGAGGAAGGAGGGGACATTTGGAGTGATGGTGTTTGTCTTCCCGAGTAACCATTGCACGTGATGGGCCCTGCTGTCCTGGAGATGGCTGAACATCTGTCTGCCCATGGGAAGCAGCAAAATAATTTCTTGGTTTGCTTTGCTTGTGTGCACACCTTTTGCTTTCCCTATTAAACTGTCTTCATCTCAACCCATGAGTTTTCTAGCTTTTCCTTTCCAATTCTCTCCCCAGCCCCACTGGTAGGGGATTAAGACAGTGGCTGTATGCTACTTGGTCGCTGGCTGGAATTAAACCATGACATTAACCTAGGATCATTTATTGTCCTTATGTTATACATGAGGACTTTTCTTCTACTGAATTCTTATACATTTTAAAGACCTCAAATACTATTTTCTAAATAATAACTTATTTTTATCTTAACAAGATGAAAACCACTGTAGATTCTATATGTTCAGTTTTTCAAATGTCATTAGTTTACCTAAGTTCTTCTTTCTAGTTCCTATGACATATCTGTTCTAAATCTCTTGAACAGAAAAGATAATCAACCTTTTCTAAGATTGGATGGTTAGTTTTAAATTTAATACCTCTGAGATCTTGACTAAATTTAGAGCTGGAAAATTATGTTTAGGGCAATTATGTTTAGGGCAATATTAATTATTAAAGTTGGTTATAGAAAGTAGACTTCTCAGGTTAATTGAAAGAAAATGTGTACTGATATAAGGGAGAGTTTAAAAATTCTGGTTTTGCACAGAAGATTAAAATAAAACACCTTAATGTTCATTAGTTCTATAAGTTCTAATTCAGAAGACCTGTATTCCTGGACAGAGCAAAGAAACATGAAAATGCAATTTATAAGTGATTGATTCTGCATTCTAAATTTATATATATGGATAAGGTTTCTGGTCAAGACCTATGGAGGAATTTAGGATTCCAGCTCTCACTGAAAAGGAAGAAGTTCCTAGATATACTTTTAATCTAGTCCCTTACCTTTTTTACTGTCTCATAGCATGACGGATGTAATGTACTGAACATATTTCAAGCCTTCAACTTTTTAAAAACTTTTTTCAAGTGAAAAAGAAAATAATTAGAGGAAAAATCCAGACAAATTATATTTTCTTATTTTTGCCCAGAGCTATGTATTAATAGGCAATACAAATATTCCACATATTAATATGCAGTACCAGTGAAACATTGTAAAAAAAAAGAAAAAAAAGGAAGATAATAAGAGCTTGTTTACCTGTATGACTTGAAACGTTCAGAATATTGTCAGAGAAGTCCCTGAAATATCTAATCTGAATTATTATTCAAGTAACCTTTGAATGCCATGAAGTTTGAGTACGTTTGAATTCAACTTTTTGGTTTATGTTCCATTCTAATTAGATAGTTTTTGTGTGATTAGAATAATTGGCTTAAAATTTATGTTTCTAATTGTTTCTTGGAACAAGCCTTATCCATTTAATATGAAAATTTATTAAAAAACCCCAAACACCTTTGCCCTTTACTACTAGTGTTTTCTTTCAACAATTATAATTGTGCAGTAGCTTACTTGCTTTTTTATTTTGACAACATTGCTTTAAGGACACATTATTCATAAAGTAGGAGGCAACCTTTGAAGATTATAAGAGCAACGTAATGTGCTCAGTTCAAGCAGCAAAAATAGTACTTGAATTCAGTCTTCTTTCAAGTTCGATCTGCCTCTGAGAATCAAGAATGGTACAATAGAAATTAGTATGTGTATGAACCACCTACAAAAAGACTTTCTGAAAAGGTTTCTGTCTCATCCTTCCCTTGCTCTCTTTTGCTCTCAGTGAACTTCTTTGCAGGTTTTTGAACATGATATATTAAAAATTTAAACCTCACTCACTAGAATAGATGTATGAAATGAGAAATCAGAGAAATAAAAACTTGGTACATCTCTTTTGCCATTTTATTCTTTTCACCTACAGACAATGTCCTAATGGCAAGCAGAACTGACCTACATGGGAATTTCAATCCAAATCAGGGTTGGAGGGGAGGGGAAAGCAGCCTCATTTCTGATCTAACTAGAAAAATATGAAGAAAAAATAAGATAAAAGTACTCTGATAGCTACATAGATAGCTTGATTAAATCACCCCGTGAAAGTGTAAACAGAATAAAAAGCCTTATGTGTCGCTTGACTCAGTGAGAAAATAGCCTTGTAGTTTGCTTATTTTTTATTTCTTCCTTTTGCTGTCTTGTGTTTATTTTACATTACAGGGCATTTATTTTGCAGGAGGAACTTTTCCTCTTATATCATTTTTCTCTTATGGTATCAAACTGTGTATGTTATGTTTATTCATGAAGAGGAAACACATTTCCTGGGCACTAAGGAATGTATTGTTTTAGACCAAGTCTCAATCTATGCTTAAATACATTCCTGTTCATAATAACTTACTTAGAGGAACTTAAACATTCAAATAAGTTAATTATGTGCTGAAGCGTTTGGTTTTCAGACATGAGTGTTTTAGTATACTTTTTTCAATTAGTAAAATAGTATTGTTTTATAAAATATGCAGTGAATATATGGAGGTTGGTATATTAGCCTCACCTTATTATTAGATATTAGACATTCCTTGCAACATGATTATATACAGTTTCAGTGGAGTCACATAGGGAAGTCTTATGTGTAAGAGTAAGTTTCAACACTATTAAGTCAAGAAAGGACCAAGCTATAAATCCTTCATACTAACTGAATGCTACTCATTACTCAGCTAAGTAGATCCACATGCAAATCTCATGGAGATGCCATCTCAAACTAAGTTTTTAATTTACTTCTTCTGTTTAGGTTGTACCACAAGAAAGTGTAGTCATCTCATAGTTCTGATGAAAATTTTATTTCCCTGTTCTTCAGAGAATGGCAACAGAGGAATTAAGAGCCTTGAAAGTGGAGGCTCTTGCAAAATTACATCATTCGCAGATTTTAAATTGTACTCTCTCTGCAAATCTGAGTACACAATCAACCAGGAACTCCTTAAAACTGCCCAAGACAGTCATTATGGAAGTTGGCAGTTTAGAGGCAGCTAAAAGTCACTGCCTCTGCATAGTTCCTTCATATAGTCATATATTTTGGCATCTTGTTGTGGCTGATTAGGGTTATAGATGACCAGCTAAAATGTCAAAACTACAGATAATTCAATGGAGAGCAGAAGAGTGGGTTTCGATCCAGGACTTTTATCTCTGTATTTACCCAAACAAAAGCAGGACAGATTTGCATCATCTTCAGTGTAATTGGCTTTTAATCAAAAGTGATTTTAACATAAATATTGAGATTTTTGTTCCCGAAGCAGCATGATTGTTTGCATTTCCCCTTGAAGCAGGATGTAAGTGCCAATGCCATTCAGCTGGAATGCTGACAGCCAGCTGAACTCCCAGGGCTATGACCCCACTGAAACAATTCTTTATGCAGAGGAAAAGCGTGCAAGTAGCTTCTAATGCAGAAAGCAGAAAGGAAACACTTTGTAACAAATATATATCTCTTAGTTACAAGCTGAGATAAAAACCAACCAACCAAATAAACCAATTTTTCATTCAAATGACCATCCAAAAGGTTCCATCAGTAGCTAGGACAAACACAGATTTATGAATATAAATAATACAACTAATATAAAACGTAAAAGTGAGTGTGCAGCCCTGCACTGAATCATATAATATCAAATCTTTGAGGGAAATTTAAAAGCTAGTTTGTAACATGGCCTATCTAGGCATCAACATAAACAGGGCAGAATGAAGCCACTCTTCTCACTCCTATCAGCGTCAGCTACACAAGCACAATCAAGGTTATACTCCTGGTAAATTGCTCTCCAGAACTGATGGCTTGAGGGAGAAGAAAGATAAGAAAAGAGTGAATTGAACAATAGATATTTACTGTTGCTTGCTATGGCAATACAGCTGAAATAGCATGTATGCTGCTATAAACCGAGAAAAGGAAGGGATACTGAGCAAGTTTGCAGATGATACACAACTGGGAGGACCTGTTGACTCCCTCAAAGGCAATGAGGCCCTGCAGAGAGACCTTGACAAATTAGAGGACTGGGCAATCATGAACCACATGAAGTTCGAAAAGGGGAAGTGCTGGATTCTGCACCTGGGATGAGGCAACCCCAGACGTAGGTACAAACTGGGGAATGAGATGATGGAAAGCAATGCCATGGAAAGGGACCTGTGGAGAGATGAACAAGAGCTAAGGTAGTCATGGTCTGAGCCAAAATGTCTCTGAGGATTTTCTCTGGAGGAAGTAAATGTAACTCAAAGTTCTATCAAAAGAGGAAGAAACAAAATCAAATAAAAAAAATAAAAATCAACGTAGACAAATTCAAAATTATAAATTTAAGGAAAACCCACAGGAACATCATATACACCATAAGGACCCTGACATCAGGTGTCACTAAGGCACAGACTGTAGCCTCCCTGTGGACCACTAGCTACTGAGCTAATATGCTCAGGGACAAATACGATGTCAGGGAATAATAAGAAGAAATCAAAAGCAGCTGTAAAGCCATGGAAAAAAATATTTTGAAAATTTATTAATCTGTGATACAACACAGGAACTCATAGTTTACAAAATTATGTGGCAGAACTTGAGAAAGATACAAAATACTGTCAGAGTTGAAGAACAGCTTCATTACAAGGAGAGATACAATAATGTAATACTCCCAAGCTTGGAAGAAAGTCAACAGGGTAAGGAGGGAGTAATACACAGAAAAGGGAATGCTGATGAATTACAACTATTATCTACAATTTTGAATAGCAGAAAATCTACAAAGGTACACACAAAGGAAATTATCAGGTATAAACTTTAAAAGAAATAAAAGAAAGCTTTTTTCACACAGGATATAATTAAAATATGATGCACACTGGATGCCAAACTGAAATGTGTTTGAAAAATGAGTAAGCAAATTCACAGAGAGAAGTTAGTTAAAGTCAACTAATCAGAATATTGAACAGAGAGCATCCAGACCAGGAAGTTCATAAACAAACTGGTGATTTGTCACAAGATAGGGGGAATATAGTGGGGTCAAAAAGATGATATAATGACAGAATTATCATTGTACTTTTTTTTTGTACACTGCATTGAAGAATCAACTAGTTGTCTAAAATATTGCACAACAGGGACCAAAGTGTTTACCTAGCAGTCATTATATATCTGAAACAGTTTTACCATTGAGTACATTATTTGGGAATTACAAAATATATGCAAGCTTACCTAACGTCATTAATAAAAGAGTTAAAAATCTCTATAATTTGGAGAAATTATATCAAATACATTCTAACTGAAAATGGATGCACACATTTTAACAACTGCATGATAAAACCACACTCATGGATAAGAAAGAAAGAGATCATTGTATATACATTTTAGTAGAGTGCTATACTTCAGCCAAAAGTTTATGCATATATATAAAGCTATTTGTAAAATAATAGTCTTCCTGTAGATTAAAAAAGAAGTGATGTAATTTATTCCAAAATATATCGGTTGATTCACTTATTCAATGATTATATAAGCCACTGTAATACTCTTGTTTAGCGAATATCTTGCTGCAAAATAAAAATCTGTTAAAAATGTATAGATGGAGACAGCAGGTAAAATTGATTATTGCTAAGTAACGTTTTTTTTCCCCTGGATAAGAGTAATGCGGTGATTTATTATATGGGCTGTGTGAGATGTATGGTATCTTTAATATTCATTTTCTTACTTTCAAATGGTTGAGTATTAGGTAACTTGCACAGACTTGAGCAATTCACTGCCTGGTAAACTCTTTCTAAACCTTTTCCAGTGTTGAGATTTTCAGAGGGAATTATACACACACATAAAACAAAGACCTAAAATTATATATGTATCTATATATGTGGGAATATGTGTTTCTGTGTGTATAGATACTCATATACATATAGTTTTTACAGTATTCTCTGTTTTACGTTCCTGAGTTTAAACATGGGGTTAAGCTTTGCTAAATGAGGGCCATAAGTGCATACGATATTTAATCAAAATTACTACAGAAATATATACTGAAGTTTTGTCTCTCTAGTGTTTATATGAAGATATTGCTTTGGAACACTGCCAAATATCCCAAAGAATTAAGACTCAAGTATTGAATCTAATACAATCTTGGCTTTTTAAATGTCTTGAGACAAAGCCCAATACCTGCAATTGTAATAACCAAAGGTCCCTTCAATATCACAAAGTTTATATATGCAAGAACATTAATCACAGTATGTATGAGAGCCATACTATTTGTACAGAGAAAGTTGTTGGTGTAACTTCCCATATGTGGGCCTGAAAGTGTACTGCATAGTTTACATGTACATACATAAGAACTTTTGTTGTTTAGCAACTAGGAACAGCTAAGCCAGCAAAAATCAATCTCAGTGCTCTGTCTTGCTAAATCTTCCTAACAGTACTCTAAACTGAAACACAGTTGCAATAAGACAAAAATATTACAGTTAATTAGTTTTTTAGTGCACTTATTCATCATCTGGATACAATACCTAAAGAGTTTAGGGGCTAGATTTGTTCCCAGCTATAGGTCCAAAATGCAGCTTCACACTGTGTAATTACAATTCCATATACTTCATAGTCTTTTACCGCTGCTATAAAAGGGAAAAATAGTATATTTGAGACCATTCAATAGGAGAAATACATGAATGGTCTTCTTGTTACTCCAAGAGGTAGGTAGTACATGGTCTCCAACAAACCAAAAGTCACCTCAGAGTGTCTAGGTAGACGACAGATGAATCTACTGGGCAGTGTAACTGTCTCCCAATTTACTGTTCCCTTTGTAATATCGAGGCAGAGATATTTACAGTCCGTGAATCTTATGCCATTTCAAAATAGCTCCTTCATGGAGCACATTAGATTCTGAATGAGCTTTAGCTAGTTTGTGTTTTAGCAGAGATATGTTGATTTAATTACTGTTTGTTTGGATTTGGTTTCTTTTTTTTTTTATATATAAGACAATGTCTATAGAAAGTGTTTACACTTAGTACTGGCTAATGCTTATCTCTGAATTTAAAAACATACAAATTTTCCCTTCCATGCTCATGTCCTTCACAGAAACAGGTCTTTGAGGCAGCTGTTCACATTAATCTCTTCTCTCTCCTGAGAACTGGACCCAAAAAAGTGGATATGGGATATTTCAAGATGCAGATACTAAGAATGTCATGATTTTTTCTTTCTAATCTCTGTGATTTCAGTGTCTTAGTTCAACCAAAAACCACGAAAGGTTACCCACTCTGTGGTCATTTTCCTTTCACGCAAGAGCATTTGTACAAAGTAGAAAAGCAGCAGTAACTTACGATGCTTTAACCACTCTAATAGCTAATGGACTTTGAAGGGAGCATAATGGGCCTAATACTGTTCTGCTAACCTGCTCCCTGTCCCCACTGCCCTTGTCAGCTACAGAGTTCTGCACAGTAGCTATACTGTGACTGGGAAATGCACTGCTGCTTTCTTTGCTCTCTGCCTGGCTCTTCGGCACTCCTTTATGGGATTTGCATACAGCCCTTTGTGAATTTTACTCAAATATGTTTTAGGTACAGTAAAATTCTTTTCAGCTTGTCAGGAATACACAACAAAGATGCACTAATACCAAAAAGCTTCAATGGAATACAAAGGACTTGCTTTTGGGTTGCCTGATTTACTTTCCCTTTTAAGGAAAGTGTTACACTGTACGTCATTCTGGCTGGCACCACACTGGATGTCTGTCAGAAGCTACCTTTTTCAACTGTCAACCCATCAAATTAATTGGTTTGTTCTGAATGTGAGTTAGGTGTTGACAGATTTTTTTTTTTACTTCTTTTTTTCATTTACCCTGCTGATAAAGGATCTAGATGTTTGGAAGGCAGTGTATAGACTTTTTTGAGAAGGACAAAATGGACATTACAATAACTGAAAAAGTAATCATGTTTATATCCTTATGAGGCAAGTAAAGCTATACTGAAATAGTAGAACAAGTGCAGGCATCTTGCCAACATACCACTCAGACTACAGTATATCTCTTTTAAAACTTTGCCAAGTATTTTGGCACTGAGAAACTGCTGACAAATTAATATGTTTATGTGCTGCATACAGCATCTATTTTAGACTGTAGTGCTGCACTAAACATATTTTCCCAAATACACTCACTTTATCAGATTTTTTTCCTCTGAGAGGTTTCCTTATCTACCTTAAACTATGCAAGAAGTTTTTCTTTCAACTGTTTTCTATAAATATTTCAAATTAACAATTCATTATTCAACCCTTACGGGCTTTGGACACTGCAATAATTGCATGCAATTTTGTTATACAACATATAATTTTATAAACTCTTCAGGCAACTGGGAATTTTAGGATGGATATACAAGAGTGGTGTTGTATATGATGTTTTGCTTTCCTTACTAATTTAAAAGTTAACCTTCACAAAAGATTTGTTACTACTGGACCAATAAAACTGTGTATACTGTGTATATAAACATTTTGCCTGTATACATATACATGCACATACGTACTTGTGTTCATGCATTTCATTAGAAGTGAAAACACTTACAAGCAAAACATCTTATTTATGTTATGCTAGATGATATCTTTAATGAGAGAAAGTAAAGAAATGAAGGGCAAAACTTAGATACCATAGATGCTATAAGAACAATGCCCTTCTTTGATGGAATAATCTAGTACTCACGGTTGCTATCCAGACTGCAGGAAACTAAATTCAATTCCTTCTCTCTGTTGAAATCTGAATCCAGTTCACCCAGGTCAAAAGATTTTTCTAAATGACCTGCAAAGGTGTACAAACATGGAAAGAAAAGCATTCACTCAATCTCCTCTTTTCATATTGTTGCACCTTCTCTATACTATTCACACTTTCAACATGTCAAAGTGTAGGATGTGTATGTTGAACACACGTCATTTAGTGTCTTGGCACATTTTTCCAGTGCCTTGAATAATGCCTAAAATGAGAATAAGGCTCACTCATTGTTGTTACCCTGGACAATCCATAACATGTGACAGTATGCATGGATCCAAACCATCTGGGCACAGGAGATGGTTGCACTGTCTCCCAGCATAATGGCATGGTGAGTTGAAGGCTGGTAAAAGAAAATACTGATTTTGTTAATCTCCAATCTCCCCCCAAATTTAATGCATAATAGGTGGATCTAGCATAATAGGTGGATCTAGCACAATTTTTTTTTATTTAATGAAAACTGCATTTTAAATTAATAAATTATTTGTCAAAACAAAAGCATTAGCTTGATTCAAGACTGAAGACAACATGGTTAGCAGAATAGGCTCTTTTTCTTATGCCTTACATAGCAAAGCATTGTTACTATGCTAGAGATGACACCGATTTACATTATTTAACATTTCTAAATTGTAAAGTTCAGAATCTGCTTTGGGTGATCTGGATAGCAGTACATTGTAGGTGCTCTCATACACAGTCAATGTAGATTTTCATTCAATGCGGTAAGTGACATGCTGTATCATCCCCTGTTATTATGTCAGTAATTTTTCCAGTGCTAACCTTTTTCGACTCTTACAAAGCCACCATATAGGCATGTCAGCAGAAAGAGGCAATGGACACTCTGTCTTCCAACTCTACCATTTAGGATGAACAAAACACTTCACTATTAAACCACTGCACCTGCATTCTGACAGCTCCTTGGGATGCCTATAACTACCTGAATGACTTTAACAAGAGGGTATATTACCTGTGTTTAGAAAAGTGTAATGGGAAAAGACAATCAGTGTCTTTCCCCTGTTACTCCTAGTCCTTGGAATTCTAAGTCAGAAAATGGCCAGATATATTTTCCTGATTTGTATTCCCATATCTGTCAAGTCCCAGCAAACCAAAATGTATATCTGTGTCACGTTAATAATTGCAATGATTTTGTTAACATGAAATTGCGCTTAAATAAGTGACAATATGAAGTGAAACGCGGTCAGTGGGGCACTGAGGAAGACAACTAATGCTTTTTAGCTTACTTTGTAACCTATTTAGTTCCAAGAACAACTTGTTTTAATGTTGTAGCACTAAACTGAAGATGCCATCCATTCACATAAAAATCCATCTAAAACCAGTGAAAGGAAAGAAAAAGAAAAAGCTTGAAAATACTATGTTCTCTGATAAATTTATAGGTAGAGAAGTCGGAATAAAGATATCAAGGAAGATCTAAAGTGTATACTCATACTTACATCAAACAGGAAACCAAACCAAAACAAAAAAAGGTGCTGCTGGAAAAGCTTGTAGACTTTGTAGTAATTAATGCAAACAAAAACCAAAAAAAAAGCTGAAAATTTATAAGAAAATAGAACTAGCTTGATTAGATCAATTCTACTAAAAGCTCTGAAAGACAATAAACCATTCAATAGAGGCAATCTGCAGTTCAAGTTTACTCAGTAATCCACTGGAGGTCTTTGTCAAAATCTTTTGACAAGCTAATTAAAAAGAGACAGTTATGCGGCACTGAGTATTTGCTTCTGTGAAATGATCAACCCCTCTTCAGGTTTCTGTATCCATCTTTTCTTCTTAGCAGTGCCACACTAACCTTTCCATTAATAAACTCCTCCATCACTATAACATCAGAGTTACATGCCATTTGACCATACTCGGGGGGGGGGGGTTATGTTTGTGTAAAAACATGGACAAAATATTATGTAGCAAAATTCTAGGAACGGTAAGTCTCAACAAATGGTATAATCTGCATATAGCTTCCTATTTTACAGATAACGAAAATACCCTGGAAAAAACATAATAAGACCCTACCTAAAACTCTGAATACTCAAAATATATGGTAAGAATACTTAAGCATCTAAAACCACTATGATGACAATATATTTCTTTTAATAATTATTTACTTTATGTCTTAAATGATTCCTAATTTGCCTGGAATAACATTATTTCTTCACATACTTTTTAAGAAGTTATTTAGAAAAATGCAAATTAAAATGTCCCAGATAAACTCAATGCTCCACATGATTGGTTTGGATTATAAAGATCTTAAATATTATCATTTCCTCTCCAAAATTTTATAGTTTTTGATGGGATCCATTTAAAAAAGAATCTATAAAATCCTTATCTGCTTTATTTGCATAAAAGAGTTGTTAGTCCGCGTGATTTTCCCTACATTTCCAGAAATTCATGGTGTGAGTTGTATTCTCTAACTGTAGGTTTGTTCCAGCTGTCCTTGGTCAATAACATTTCTACAAAGAAGGTGAGTTGATAACAAGGATCTAGTTACTACTCCATGATTGACTCTGTACAACTATCTCTTTCCTGCATTTTATTTTGTGCATTACAGAAAGAGGCTAATAATGCTCACACCAGAAAAGTTTTTTTAAATATGTGAATGATAAGATACTTTGATGATTTTAGCTAAAGCTTGTTTTTCAAAGCTGGGACAGATTTTTGAAAAAACAGCTGTTCCAAGGGATACGTGCAGAATCCATAAAACTGTGTTTGGGTGCTGCTGCACTGAAGTTAGGGCCAATAAAATCTACAAAGAAAATTCTGTTCCTAAAATGGAAGAAACAAAGGCAGTAGTCTCCAGAGGAGACTGCATGTAGCAACTGTTAGTTTTTCCAAGAAAGACCTACAACCTTGGCATTCCTTCAATAGGAGGTCTTTTATGTAGCATAATTCACACCAGTATTTTGGAGGGAACAGATAAGGATCAGTCTAGTTTCTTTCAGCTCTTTTAGCTAGTGGTGGTGTTTTGTGGAATTTGGGGGAATATTGGTTTTTGCACGTCCCCTCAGATGGAGACCTATCAGTCCCATGTTTGAACTAATGCAGGACTCTGAAAAGAGCAAACTAATACAGCTGGTGCTTTTACTGTAACTGACCTTTCCATCAAAGTGCATGGATGTTCCCACATTGGCATTTTGTTTTGGCCCAGGACAGAGTTTTTCAAGCTGATCTACCTCTGTCAAGGTTTAACCACAGCCTACAGCTCAGCCCCACAGAGCCACGCACTCACTTTCCCCCACAGTGGGGGAGAGAATCTGAAGAGTAAAAATGAGATAACTCATGGATTGAGAAAAAGACAGTTTATTAGCCAAAGAAAAGCTGCACACACAAGCAAAGCAAAAAAATTCACCATTTCCCATTGGCAGGCAGATTGTTCAGCCAATCCCAGGAAAGCAGGGTCCCATCACACTTAACGGTGACTCAAGAAGGCAAACTCCATTACTCCAAACCTCCTCTCTTCCTCCTTCTTCCCCCAGCTTTATAGACTGAGCATGATGTCATAAGGTATGGGATATCCTTTTGGTCAGTTGGGGTAGCTGTCCAGGCTGTGTTCCCTCCCAAGCCCCTATGCACCCCCGACTTCATTGCTGAGGCGGTAAGGTGAGCAGCAGAAAATGCCTTGGCTCTGTGCAAGCACTGCTCAGCAGTAATGAAAACATTCCTGTGTTATCAACAGTGTTTCCAGCACAAATACAAAACTCAGCTCCATACTTACTACTATGAGGAAAATTAACTACCCAGCCAAAATGAGCACAACAACCAATTGTCCCTTTGGTCAGTTTGTTTCACCTGTCTTGGCTCCGTCTTCTCCCAGCTTCCTATGAATCCCCAACTTCCTTGCCAGTGTGGCAATACAAGAAGCAGAAAAGGACTTAGCTCTGTGTACGCCCTGCTCAACAATAACAAAAATATCTCTATATTATGAACCCTGTGTCCAGTACAAATCCAAAACACAGTCCATACAAGCCACTGTGAAAAAACTTAACTCTACGCCAGCCAAAACCAGCACTGAAGCATTCAGTCCTCTTAATCAGTCTGTAGTGAATCTGAAGTACCCCTATCCTTCTAAATTTATGTAAGGATGTCATCTTCTCATCAGCAAATATTATGGTCTAGATCTGCATCTACTTGGAAAAAAACCCAACCTGCTGGCATGAGACATTACCTGTTTTGACACTGAGATATCATCCTATCACACAAAGGATGGATGCTATTCCTTTTCTTAGAGTAGACAATCTCTTACACAAATTTAGAAGCAATTATTTCATAGGTTTATTATACAATAAAAATAAGGACTGATTCTTTAGTTTTGTGACACTGGAGAGTTGTTTGTGTATGTGTATTAGAAATTACACCAGTGGAAACTTTTTGTGCTTTTAATGATTCATTTTGGAAGGACTTCCTCCTTTTTACCATGTAAATTAACCTATCTAAAGAAAAGTTTTGTTTGCATATATAATTTTAACTAATTTCCTTGTGTACTCATTCTTGTTAATTTAAGCCGGCTTGATCTGGTATAGTGCAACATTGCTGTGAAGATATCTGTGTGTTTTATATTAGCCCTCGAAATTGCTGAAACAATAATATTGTAATTTTAATTCCATCTGTCTGTTTAGACATTCTCGGTGTTACATAGATTCATTCAAATTTGCATTTTGCAATCTTCGGGGCCTATTACCTAATAATTGACTTACATTTCTACTTTCAGTTTTAGTTGACTGGCACTTTATCAGTATTTTAAGGATTTTTTTACCCCATTCTCGCTGGATATATGAAAAAATTAGAACACTCTTATCATAGTGAGACAACATAATTTGATACACAGCTCTGTGCCTTACAGAGATTATCAGCATTCCCTACATTTCTTCACTGGGCAGGGCAAAACAAATAAAAATTGAATACAATTCTCAAAGAAACTGGAGCCTGTTCTTTAGACATATGCTTGCACTTCTTATTAATGCCAAGCAAACTAATTTTGTTGTTGCCCTATTCTGCTTTTTCCTCTGATGATGTCTGAAGGTGCTTCCAGAGAGGCTTCACCTCACAGCAGAGCTGGCTGAGACAAAGTAGGCAGCATGCTAACATTCAGAGACTTTAATTCGTGAACTTAGCAGGTATTGCATTTCACATTCCAGACTGTTGTCTCATTGTCAAAAAATCACTAACTGGTTTAGCCCACATAACTAAGTATGCTAAGTCGAATGTTCCTAATTTCAACAAAGCATTTAAGAGTGAGGCTCTTCTCTTGTGAGTTTTGTGTTCTGAGGGTTTAAATGAAATGACAACTGATCATGTTGGCTATGCCTGTGCTTAATGGAGAGAACTAAATTCTGAGAAGGTAAATCCTATAATCTACTTTCGACATCTATTTTAAAATGGGATAATTTTCTTCTGGAGATGTCTCTCTGTAGACAGGACAGAGATGCTGAGGACAGTATTAATCTAATGTCTATTAGTCACTAAAAAGTTTGCTGATTAGATTCAAGATAATTTTACAGATACTCTGTAAAAAGAGTTTAAGAAATACAGAAATCTGAGGGGGGTATCAGTCTAAGACACTGTGTCTGAGAGGTGAAGTGTCTTTGGGAAATGTTGTTTTCTCTCGTTAGCGTAAAGGAAGACTAGCTTTGACTACCTTCATCAAACAACTTGCAGGTGTTTAAATACATGTGAAATAAGTACTCCAGTATGTGAATGCCTTGCTTGACAGCACTTATGTCTATGGGCAAGTGATATGCGAAACAGAAGTGCCTACCATTTGGATTTATTCAGAGGTTTAGACAATGCATGATATTCTAAGTACATTAGATAAATGTACACATAGTGATATAATGTCCAGTGCAGCTTCTTTTCTCTCTACAGTGGATTCCTGCAGATATTATAATTGATCAAAAAATTATCAGAGTCTTTTCCAGTTTTTGGCATAGATGTGTGACAGTGAATTTCCCTGCCTGACCACACATTGCCTTAAAAAAAATTAAATTCTTATAATTGTGTTCCATTCTACTGACTTTTAATTACATTGAAAGACTTCCTGTGTTATGGAGTCATTATGCATCATGCCTCTGCTACTCTGCCACAAGACAACGAAGAGGGACTTTTCAGTTCTAAATTTTTAGTGCCCTGGCTAAGTCTCTTCTAACTCAGTTCAGTGCAGCATTAAATAATGCTAGGCTATATAATTTCTTATCAAATATTAGTTCTGCCGTGATTATTGCTGGACATCTTCATGGCTCATCTCCAGATTTTTCATTTGGTACAAGACACATTCTGATTTCAGGCATCTAAAACTGAAAACTCTAATTTCAGCATATTACTTGATATGCCTATGTAGTTCCTAATATGAATAAGTATTTTTTGAAGCTAGTCCCTTTATGCAAAGATGCTATGTCTGTGCTTTTTCTAGGCTATTATCAAACACACATACAGTGGTACTCTCTTGAGATTAAAATATTTTTTCCTTAAAAAATGGCAAGGTATATAGATCTTAAATTTTAATAATTTTTTGTTATTATTTTTCTTCTCGATAATTATTTCTATGAGATTTAATTCAAAATTATAATTTCATTCCTCCATAATATCATTCAGTAAGAATTGTTAAGATTTGGTTTCTTCCAGGGTACTGTCATAGAGACGAATGGAAAATATTTTATGTTTAAAAGACTAATTTGAAGGTTAGGACTAAATCTTATGATACACTTTTTTTTTTGGGTGGGGGGTTGTCTGGGTTTTTTTAATATCTTATTCTTTGTTAACATTTAGAGGACTGTAAGAAAAGTTGATCTCTCCTTTTTTATCAAATTACATTTTTTTCTGCTCCATTACACAGCTTATATTCGTATTTCCCTTTCTCTACAACAATTCTGATTATAAACGAAACTCTACATGATCAGCACTAAAGTGGTCACTGATCCTTATCTTGACATATTTTACCAGGATATTAAAAATACAGGTGACTGTATGGTTGTTTCATCATTATTTTCAAACCACTGCGGTTTAGTGTTTATTTTGAGGTGGGTTTTTTTCCTATCCACTATCTCCCAACTTTCACAATCAAAGCAGGACACATTCTACTTTCCATGATTATCTGGGCAAGTCAGTGTTATTTAAACAATATAGGATAAACCCATTCTGGATTTTATTTTTTTAATGGAGGACTCAAGTTTATAAGAGTGTGCTGTGGTTTGTGGCCTACAGCATACAGGATAGATGAAACAGATACTATATTCCTCTTCTTCCAAGCATCTTTTTCTGGAAATTTAGACAACTGTGCAACTGTGTTCAATTAATCAATTATGCTCCTCTAGTCTTCTGCTTCTTCATATTCAAGCCCTGCCCTTTTTTCAGTCAAGTCAACTTCAGTTTTTTAAAGGAATTTCAGCAGATTAAGACCCATAGTATTGAGACAAATGTTAATGTAAAACCTGCAGTGCTAAATCCTGTGAGATTGCAGCCACAGAATGACTCACAGGAGGTGTTTGACACTCCGGGACAGTGTTCAGCATCTTAATGAAGTACATAAGCCTTCATCACACAAAAGCCAATATTTGCACCTAGTTTTCACAAGAGAAATTGATTCTGTAGAGTTCAATCTGCAAGTAAAACTGTTTCTGTGAGAACTCATGTTGGAAAGAGACTCTGGAGTTGATTTGTTTTGGAATTTCTTTATTTTTATTTGTTTGTGGTTGGTTATTTTATTTTTTTGTTTGTATTTTTGTTTGTTGGTTTGGTTAGGGTTTTGGTTTTGTTTTCCTGTATTGTATATATAGGTACACTCTTAGCAATGTTCTCCTAGCAAGTGTCATTTCATGTCAAGCAACTGTATCTGCAAAGATGTCAATAGGCATGGCAGAGTAACCTAGCATCTAAAATGTTGTAACAACTTCCTCTTCCTGAGTAGTCTTTCAGTATTTGTGCAATATCATCCTCTGACAAGCAAGATACAAATATGCTGTTAGATACAAGACTTAGCACACAAGATAAATGATGAAATGGAAAATGATGAAACTCCTTTAACAATTCATGTAAAGTTGATCACATCATCCAAAATTATTCAGACTTTTTTCCAGGCATCTCGGCATCTCCAAGGATAGTTCATTATTATTTCTTTTATATTTTCTAGACTTCTGACCCTGTTGAGGGTTCTCAGTAAATATTGATAAATTTATTATAGGGAGAAGTGATTCTGATTTTTATTGCTCGGGAGACAAAGGCACAGGTTTTCAAGGATATCTCCGTGTGTCCGTGCCCCTCTAGCTGTCCTGAAAGGATCTTCTTCCATACAGTGACCATGGCTCGTGATCACATTGCAGCATTGTATAGGAAGCCTATCTCAGACAAGAGAGACAAAGTAGCTCTTTCTGAAGGTCGAAGCCATCACAGGAAAAAATGGCTAAAATTGTGGACACTAACAAGTGGTAGATGTGCGCATGTGTATGCTTTAATGTACAAAATTTAACTCCTGAACTCCCAAATATAGGCATCCTACTCTCTCTAGCTCTACTCTGTGTAGACTGATTGCAAACTTTTATATCACCCAGACTGAAAAAAAATGGCACATCATGAACTCTCCAATTAGTAAAGAGACATGAGACAGAATTACTGATGAGAAGAATGATCACACGTTATTCTTCAGTATGTACACTATATTTAGGAAAACAAAGTCCTTGGGTGCTATAAAGAGAATTCTTTAAAGAAGCTGGTCTCAGAAAGAATAAAGGTGGCAAAGACTGTGGATAGAGGAAGGATCCTGCAAGTGAAGGAAGATCCTGAAGATGAGAGATGCATGGAGACAAATGACAGAGGATATCCTTGGCCAGTGACACCTGAGATGGGAAACTGCAAACAGTGGCAAGGCAGGAGCCCTTTTGTTCAACCATCCACAACCAGCAGTGACCTTCCTTCTGGTTGCATGGAAGTTGAAACATAACACAGCAGGTGGAAGTGAGTGAGTGAGTGAGTGAGAGAGTGAGTAAATTTCTCCTCTAGCTGGCTCCTAAATAAACATCAATATTCAGATCTACTGCAGATGACTTATACTCTGGACTTTTGGATGTAGCAAAAGAACAAAAATATTGACCGGAAAATTTGTTAAATGGTGTGAGTAAACAAGACTTTGATCAAATCAAATGAAATCTGATGTAAAGAGAAAATGCCTTTTTTTTTTTTTTTTTAGTAAGAGAATCTCTCAGCCCCGCAGAGATGTCTCTCTACTTTTTTCTAACCCTGGATACTGTGACAGAATGTTGTTCCTTTTCTTAGCTACCTCCAAATGTAAGACCAAAGCAGTATATTTTTAACTGAATCCTTCCAATGAGGACCTGGTGCTTAATTCAGTTGCTCATCTTTGGGAAAACTAAGGTAGTATTTTTTTAGCTCTTAAAAAGCTTTTGAATAGATTAATGGTTTATGTGATCTGGATCAATCTTACTAGGAAAATTTTTAATCATATGTGTCCCTTTCTGGGACAATTAGGTAGCTACATTTATATGTGAGTTGGCTGTGTGGTCCCTTGCACTCAGTGAAATGTCTGGTTCCACAGAGTAGAAGCAGATTTGGAGACAACTGCTTTGTCCATGGTAGGAATGGTCTTGAAATAGAATCAAGGTTATGCTCATCCTATAAATAGAAAACTGAGGGACAGAGCAATAATTTTTTGGCTTATGTATGAAAAGATTTTTCCCTCTAGTGCCAAAAGAAGGATTTCTGAGCATTACTCTAAAGTTTGCTCATCTTAGTTATGCCAATGTAGCAATAACAAAGTAGTAAGTGATCCTCAGATTTCTCCATGTGAGGGAAGGCTGTCGGGCCACAGTGCTATCTTAGAGCAAAAGCATTTTTTTTCCTAATAATAAATCCCTCAAAATTTCAGACTGATATATGAGCCACTCCTGTAACTTCAACTTTTTAATATATGGGAGGTAAAACAGGAGCACACTTAGTAAATATATAATTTTAAACTCCTCAAAATGCTATGACATGAAAAGATGTTCTTCATAACCCCACAAAAAGTGTAATACCCATGGCAGCAGTAGAGATGCTGATGCTTAGAAGACATTTTGGTTAGTGTTACTGTAAAAACTGTCAATGCAAAATTATGGATTTTAGTCTGTACCTCTGCCAGGTACTCATAAGCCACATAAAATCATTCAATAAATCATCTGAGCGAGGTCATTTCCTCTGGTTGTAGATCCTGTTGTCAAAGACTTGTAGACCTAGACAATGAGGCTCTTGGATCTTCTACAACCAGGTATAGTGTCAAATAGTTCTACATCAGAAGGAAGAAGGGAATACAGAAACTTCTGGTTTTGTCTTATTCTTGCTGAGCATGCATGCATGTATATTGAACCAAGAATACACTGCCCATGCCACAATCTAAAACCAAATTTACTTTGATTTTTATAACTCACGAGGATATCTCTTAGCATTTTTTAATACTATCTTGAAATCATAGGAATTCTTGAAACTGTACAGATATAGACTTAATGCATAGTCACTGGCTTGACCAGCCAGCTATTGGCCCAACACCTGTTAGTAACTATACAAAACCAGAGAAATACCTGCATGCAAAAGAAAAGAATAAAAAAGTGAAAGCCTTAAATTAAAATATATATATATATATATATATATGTGTAAGGGATTATAGTTATAGATAGACAAATCTTTCTCATGCACATAGCACATTTGCCTATATACATTAATTTATTATTTTGCCTGTGCCTCTGATCCTTCAAGTTTCAGTCTTGGTGAAAATCGGAGGTTATTTTGACTTGTACAAGTGCAAATTTTAAGCATGTGGACTAATTCTTTGTGGAGATTTTATATACAATAGGACACTGACAAAGCTTAGAAATCAATCCCTCAGCAAAATTTTACCATGGAGACATTGAAAGAACTAGCCTGCTCAATTAGTGCAGTTACTTTCCAGGAAAGTGACATAAATTTAAACTCAGCAAATAGCTAATAAATCTTTCAGATGAACAATTTTTCAAAGAAAGGAGCCTGGAGCAAGCTCTAGGTGGCCTATGAAGGGATAATTAAACAGCCTTACTTGTCTACTATACTAATCTGATCTTTTACCTACTCCAAATACTTACGTTTTTCTGAAAGGTTGGGATTCTGATTAAGTAAAGCACTTAAGTGTCTGCTTGATTTTAACTTGAGAATATGCTTTATGAGAGCTTGTGATCTGGGTTCTCCTTCCTCCATCCTTGTCCCTGATTATCCATCTATTTGACAAATAGGGAGAAAAATTATAATATTGTTTTCATCTTTTGCATATTACATTCAATTGCAATTTTCAACAATCAAGTACCTTAACTAGACAGTTTGCATTCAACATAGAAAGAGATGAACAGCTGTGAAATTTCAAACTATTGAGATTTGTTTGTACTAATTTAAATACTCTTTCTTTTAAAACAAGAAAGAGGAAGTTATAATATTTTATATATTAGTTTAGTAGCAGGCAAATTTGCCTTTGAAGTGAGAAATGTGGTTTAATTCTCCAACTAGGAATTTTCATACTTGGGTCCTCCATCTCACAGGATAAAACTTTACGAGAGTTGCCCTGTAAATTATTGTGGTAGGAACATTCTTACACCTGTTGGTATGGTAATATCTATGTTACAATTAAATTACAGTGAT
Organism: Lepidothrix coronata; assembly: GCF_001604755.1. Lineage (NCBI taxonomy): Eukaryota > Metazoa > Chordata > Aves > Passeriformes > Pipridae > Lepidothrix > Lepidothrix coronata. The sequence goes on along the minus strand of NW_016690407.1, from coordinate 776,665 downwards.
TTTACCATAAAACAACTACAATTATAACATTGTTGCTGTTTAAAGGAGACATCATCTGGACAAAGATGGTCACCATATCAGAGAAGAGAAAGGACAGAACTTAAGGGTCACTCCAGTCAAAGTTGTCTCTGATGTGATGTTTCAGATATGTATTTTCTTGTTTTGCCAGGGGAAAAAAAAAGTAAATTGCTAAATGGATAAGCAAAGAAAAAAGTGAAGTGATAAACTGAAGACTAAGAAATAGAATAGCGGGCAAATCAGCTAGTTGGGAATGGGATATTCAGAGAAAAACAAGAATTTTGATATTTTCATTATAGTTTTTATCTCTACTTGAACAATCAGTTCTTGTTTGTCTGCTCTGCCTATGGTCTCTTTCCACAAAGTCATGACGTGCAAAGAAGGAAAAGGGGTCCAAGATGTAGAGCCTAGGAAAAAACAACCATGTTTCTGACCTTAGGCAAAATAAAACTTGGTTGGTTGGATCCTGTCACAGGGGAAAACCAGTCAATTCACGTGGTTCAAATCACATTAGGATTGAAGCAGTTCATTGATTTATGAACAACATGTTAACAAAGATCAATACCAACACAAGTGATAAATCATGATACTAGACAATTACAGAGTGTTAAGCAGCTACACATTTCCCAGCCCTGTAACTAATCCCCAGGAGAACACAAGCACACTCCCAGCACCCAGGTAGGCACATGGCAGATCCTGGTTAGGTGATATTGCTGTCCATCTACACCCAGGATACAATCCATCTGACGTCTTTCATGCTGCCTTGATGCCTCTTTTCAGGCTGGTTCCCTCTGTATTTCTATTTCTGGTCCTATGCACACAGTGCACGTACCTCATGCACACTCACAGTCCTGCTCTAACAGCTGGGGACAGTGGGGCCACCAGGCTACCCCAAGTGTGGGTCATGGCAGCACCTCCACAAACTTCTCATACTTTTTCCAGCAATCACATTATGAATAGTTTCCAACAAGAGATTTTGAGGCTCTGATCTCTCTTTGATCCCTGAAATTTCATGAAAGGGAATTAAATGAAATACTTGATGCAATTAATGTACACTAGTTATTACTGAACATAGCATACATGCACAGAAAAGTTAAAATGATGTGATGTCCCTTAGGGAAAATATTCTTGGTCTTCAGACTCTAAATTATGCACCTCCAGACATTTGACTTTATCAGAATTTGGCTCAGCATTTTATATGGTAGAGATTAATGAACCCTGAACACTATCAAACTTTTATGAACAGTATATAAACTTTTATTCTTTGTAGAATCATTTCCAAAAGAATCTTGTAGCACAGATATGTAATGTAACTGATACCACTGCCCACTCTTGGAAAAGTTTGATAGTATTGTATGTTTTTTTAAAAATATTTCTCTCTGGACTTGAACTTGATTTGGGATTTGGTCAAATCTGAAGCATTTGTTATTCAAATAATTAAAACGGACAAATCAACAAGAACAAAGGAAAGGATGTGTTATTATTTTAGACATTATGACAGTCAGCTACAAATACTATCAATATATATCAGGGTATGAACTCATCATTACCAGCTAAGGAATACAGTTTTAAAATTCAGTGCAAGTGCATTTCAATGCCTGACCCAACTATTCAAAAAAAATCTTGCACAAATTTCCGCATCGTTAATCTATTTGTTAGTAGGGTATCCTTATGTATTTGAAGGTATCTAATTGAAAGTGTACTTGATTTTATTTTCTATTGAGGGGATTTTTTTTTAATATGTCCTCCAAACATATTATGTCCTCCTTGAAACAATAACTGTCATTTGGCTGATTGGCTGTACTATGTAAGTGAAATTAATACCAAGGTCATGAGTTCGATCCCTATAGAGGTCATTCACTTAAGAGTTGGACTTGATGATCCTTGTGAGTCCCTTCAACTCAGAATACTCTCTGACTCTATCATTTTTGCTCCTGTGAAGTCATTAATTAGATATATGTATGTAAAAATTACATCATCGAGTCTAAGTTGATCAGCTTGTAGTGCCCCTATATTTTATGGAAAAATTAACACATCCTGCTCAAAATGAAGGGTTACAAACAAGAAGGATAAATTGGAACTTTCTCCCAATTCACAGTAAAAGAAATGGATGGCTGAATGGCTGATTTGACCAGTCTTCTCACCTTAAGGCCACTAAAGTTATGGTAATGCCTTCTGCAGGACATGAATTTCCACTTTGTACTATTTGTTCTTTTTATTTCTATTGTCCAAGTCCAGATCATCTGTCCTTTTTATCTAAGAAGCTACTTTCTTGTATATCAACATCACCCTAGCTGTGCCTGGAGAAAAAGTTTAGCTACGAAAACTTTTGCAAAGTAGGTGATAAAGATATAAAGTACTTTAATTTCAGGTTGAGCAACTGCCCACTTCATAACTTTCTTTATCTTCCTTCTGTTGAATGCTAATTTTCTTCATCAAAATGCTAAACTGAAATTAGAGTCTACATATGGATTTTAGAGATCTTTATTACCTCTTTGCTTTTTAACTTCAGCCAGTCTTGCATAAACAGCCTTTATATGGAGAATAAGTGATGTGCAAAACAGGTGTTTTCTGAAAGCTGCTTCCAGTAATACTTAACAGTACATAGATAGTGTTTAGATCCACAGTTTTTCACTTTGAACATAACAGCTTTCATGCAGACCTCATTTTGCTTTACACATGTATTTTCTCAGTTTAACCCAAATGTAGTTCCCAATTCTACCTTAAATAACTCTGATAGTATTTCTTTCCTTGAGGGTATGTTGAAATCTTTTTCAAATTGGTAGTACTGGTGAGTTAATAATTATAGCCTTTGCACGGTCAAGACATGAGCATATATTGGGCAATAAGCAATATCAAAACTCAGCATTAAAAAAACAAGATGAATCTGTGATTACCAGATGTCTTGTGCAATACACTAGGTTCATTCAGAGAAATCTATATTTTCCAAACTACATCAGTTATTTGCTTTCTAACTTCTATTACTATACACTGAATCTCCAAATAATGACATTATTTTCATAGAATTCCTTGGGAGTTAATTGATTGTAGAATACTTTGCGTGCTTTAAAGTAAGGCTTGTCAGGTAATCCAAAAATGAATCTAGGACCTAAATGTCAAATATGTTGGGGGCATTCCCAAAAGATAAACACTTGTCCTTTCACTGCAGATTTTTTTTTTTTTTAATTTTAAATTGTCTGCAATAATCATCAGAGGTCTCAGAATTGTAGCTGTCTAGTAAAGCTATCAAGTAAAGGTATCACTTATATTACTTTTGGAATCAGTTGCTTGTTTTTTTTTTTTTTAATCTCATGAAAGGGATGAAACAGAACATCTAACAGAATTTACAACAAAACATACATTTATTTAGATAGTAAACATTTTCAAAATATGTTAAATACATTCTTACTCTTTGATTAGCAAATATGTTTCCATAATCAATTTAAAATATGCCCTCTCACAAAACTATATATAATTTTTTACCATGGTATTTCTGCATTTATAGAATGCAACCTTAAGAAAAATGACATTTGAAATATCAAATATACAGAAGCAGGGAAATATCAAGCTAGATGTACATAGAACTGTTCAAAGTCCCCAAAATTAGATACACATGTTTATGTAAACAAAATTCACTTGACTTTCTTCTTCTCAAATATCCACGTGTTTTTCTGGCTTTTGAGATGATATATCTCAATAGAAATCTTAACGCATATAAACGAGATAAGAAGTCCAACCAGAAAATATCTAGTCTTTGGTAGTAGTTTATCTGCATTAACTCAATAGTAAGAGTTTTTTGGCTCCCACTGAAATCAACAGAGCAAGCTAAAGAGAAGTGTATCCTACCTCTCCTATCCACTGTGATGTGTCTTTCTCTTGCCTCTAGACAGGGAGTAGAGCTAATGATCTGGAAGCCTCTGTCAACAATATGGTCTTACATAAGATACCTATGTAGCCAACATGTTTTACAAAATGAATTATAATTAACTATAATCATGGAGTTTATTTAATGTTGTTGTTTGGAACAATTAGCATACTAATGCAGTATAATGCTAAGCTGTCAGTTGTCAGGAGATGCAATATGTCTGACTGAAATGTAACATATCGAACAATTTCCTCGGAAGGACTTTGTCTTTTAAAGAGACTTATTCTTAGACTTCACAATTTAAATATTAAGAATAAAATTTGAGAAGGGGAAGAGCTTGAATCTGAAAATAGTGTGGAAAGATGTCATGGTTTAGGAATGATTTTCTCCAATTTAGTGTTCCCACTGAAACTCCCTCACTTCCTCCTCTCTTCCCCTTCTCTCTGCAGCAGGCTGTAGAGGAGAATTGGAGGCTCACTGGGGAGCCTGACCCAACCAGAGCCACTCAGAAGTGAGACTTTCCCCCTTTCATGGAAAATGATGTGAGGTGGTACAGAATAACCTCTGGGCCTCAGCCATGCTGCCTCCTGGCTATGGCAAAAATTAACCCTGTCCTGGCTGGAACCAGGACACAAGGTTTAGGAAGAAAATATATGAACCACAGAAATTATTTTACCTTGGTTATACTAAATTTTGGGAAACATAAGAATAAGCTAAGTTCACAGATTTTGTGAGGAGATTTGTGTCTTCTCCTAATTCTTTACTTTCTGTCACTTCTGTAATATTTTTGCTTTCTAATTGTTTCAATAAGTTAAAAAGTGAAAAACTGTTATTCAAATATCTGAAGCACCAAATATTCAGCACAATATTTTGGACTTTGATAAAACAAAAAGAAATTAAGTAGGCTTTAATGAATAGATTATAATATTTTGTGAATAGAGCTGGCTTCAACTATTAATTGAAAAAAAGCTATTTGATAATTTTGATAATTTTTTTTTTCCTGTTTCCCATTTCTTTGTTAAGGGAGTTTGATTTTCACAGATTTGTTCATTTGTTCATTCTTGGACTACCTGAATAGTTTATGAAAGCAGTGAGTTACAGCAGAACCCTTTCTCTATAAAAGGATCTTTTAAATGTGTTGCATACTTAAATAAAGTTTCATTTGTAAAAATGATATTTTATTATTGCATAATAGATTACATATCTTAGAATGAGAACTTTATGTGTCAGAGTAATTTTACTGTCCCTGAGGTGCAGGCAAATGTCTTTCTTCTATAAACTTAACAGTTTGATAAAATTACGGGCAGGAGTTGGTTGTACTAAGGCAGCAAGCAGGTCTCTGTGACACCTGGCTTTTTACATACACATAAGTGTTTGAAAAAAATGGACAAGGTAGGAGAAAAAGTGAAGTCCAAGGATGTTTCTCAGAATTATTACTTCTCTTTATAGACTAAGTGAAATTGAGTCCATCATTAACTTAATGGGTTGTTCATGTTCATATCTGATTACAAGAGCAAATTTTGTTTCATGGTCTTACCTGGGAACAAAAATTTGCAGTGCACTGCTAGCTATCACTACCACTTTCCTTACAGTTTAATTAATGTTGCTTTCCTCATACTCTGTCTTCCACAGCCTTGCTTCTCTTGGAATACTTTGCCAATATTGAGAGTCAACTTCAAGAATGGCTCCCACCCTAACTTTTAAATCACTTTCACAGAGGAAGCTCTTTCTGTCAGCAAACTAACTTCATAGTTTCTGCATTTTTCATTGAAGGCCCTCTGGTCTGTTTTTAATAAGTTTATTCCTTATAGCAGAACAAATAATTTAGGTTTCTGACCTTTCTCCCTTTTATGCTCCTTCTATCAGCAGTTCCTGTACCATTAGTAGATTCTGATTCAGTGATTTTCTGCACCGAAACCTGTTTTCAGGTTAGTCCAGAGCAAGTTCCTTATCTATGAATTACTGTTAGCACTTCTGGGTATTTTTCTTCTTTGACCCCTCTCCCATTAACTGCTTTGTCTTTTGACTTCGTTTCTCCTTGCATCTATATTTTTGCTGACCATCCATTTCTTTTACCACTCCATTTCGGATGCACAAAATTCTTGCCCCCCCCAAAACACCAGTCCTCTATTCACTAGAGAAAGTGATGTATTTAGTGAGCTTTGACTCTTCAGCCAAAATGACCCAACACTTTCCAACCTGCTATTGTACTACTGAGACCCCTGTTGTCTAAAAGCAGCCTTGTCATTGTCAGGTATCTAGAACCCTAGAAAAATACCTTTGATACACAGTCACCAGTTCCTCCTCCACTACACTTATTTTATTGTGCTCTTGAATAGTTTAAAATTGAATAGAAAATTTCTTCTTCATCCTTACAGGCAATAGCTTTAGGCATCAATTCTGAATTTTGCTGATGTGGGGAACTAAGAAAAGGAAAAAAGAGTCAAGGGAAAAAAAAAAAGAAATAACAAATATTTGAAGAAAAAAACCTGTAGAGATATTTATTAGATTGATAATTCGAGCTAAGGGATCTGTTGTAAGTAAATGTGGTTCCATCTGTGTTCATTTGCTTGGATTTTCTCATGTACTGGTATTTCTTCTGGTGGGACTAGGGCATGAAGGTGTATGATGTGTACATGTACCTTGTCCTGACAGTCATGCATATGTTGTATGCCAGAGTCAATCCATGCACATTTAAAGCATTCACAGAAAATGTCAAAAGCTGAGGTGCAGTTTTTTTCCCCTTGAGGGATAAATTTGGTAAGATAATCAGCTTTTCCAGGACGTCTTTTCCTCAGCACTCTCTAACAGGATTTGTTTCCACTAAGATATTTCTTAGATCCATGAGCAAAGCTTAAAAATCCAGGCTGAAAATTTAGGGCAGATTAGTAGCATCAGTATTTTATGCATAGCATAGATAGTTCTAATGTAAGTGATGATTCCTTTGTGTGGGAATCTGAAGTCTTTTACCCTGAATACTATTTTGTTTTCTTTTTGTTTTCCATTGTCTGACTTGGAAGAGAAATATAATTACCATTACAAGACCACACAAGCACAGCACTTTCAAACTGATAAGCCTTCATTAAAACTTCAGATTTAATCTGACATTTGGAAAGTACCCTCACTAGACATTAATTTTGTTTATGACAATTCCCGGTATGAGACACCAATCTAAACAGAGATACACTCTAAAACCAAAAGTTTTCTTCTTTTTTTTTTTTTAATAAATTACCATTTGTAAATATTGCTGTAAAAACAACCACCAATTTCTTTTAGTTAAGTTTTGTTTTCTTCTTATTCTACCTATTCTGTTGAAGAAGAGTACATGGGCTTGACTTGCCTTAGTTCTCAGGTGTGATGCAGTGCATTCTCATTCTGCTCCAATGATATGTATGAATACTTCTTTTTCCGATGTTAAAGGGAACTACATGTGAGAAGCTGCTGTATGAAGATGCTCTTCTACATATAACTTTCTGAGATGATAACACAGTCTAGCTTTTTTTCGGTACTCCATAGTAGGCATAAATCTACAAACACAAGCTTACACTCATAAAGCCTTTGTGGATCAAAAGCAATGATCTTATCAGGGAAAAAAAAGAAAAAAAAAGAAAAAAGTAATAAAACCTGCTTTTAAAACAAAGTTTAAATTAACAATTTTTATTTAATTCAAATTCCTAATTTTGAATTATTTGAAAATGAAGAAGAATGTATTTTTTTAACTTGGATTAATTTTGAATCCTTCAATGTTGAAGACATAAAAATATTGCTTTACTGTCAACTGGATTGAACCTCAGCTTTCTGTAAGTCATTTCAGCAGGACTGTTAGTGCTTCTACCATCCACAGAGATATTGTTGGGACAAATGGATACTGCAACAATAAGAATTTTGAAAATTTATAAAGAACAGGCTTTTACCCTGTGTCTTGTCTAGGTTTTGAGATTGGGTAGTCAAGTTTTTGACTGTTCTTTTTAAAATAGCAACCGTGATGTCTATCTTCAGTTTGAAAAAAGTTGGACATTTATTTTATTAAATAAAGTATTTTGTAATATTTTCCCTGTTTATAGGATATCAGATTAATGGGAAAAGATAAAATCTTTACCTTCTTTCGTTACACTTTCAAAAAAAATAAAAATCTGCTTTATTCATGTAACTTTTGCTATTTTTAAGTTTGCTGGGTAATTTCAAAACCAACAAATTTCATTTGTTTAAGGACACTTTTTCTGGACAACTTATTTTACAGTCTGATTTAGTAAAATAGCCTCCTGAAAAAAAATTGTATCCCAGAACAGAAATTTCGATGTATAATCAGCATTTACACAGTAAAAATGCTGTCGTAGGTTATAAGTGAGGGTATAAGGTGAAATTGTTCTAAGCCAGCTGGTATAGAAAGAAAACAAGAACTTCCAAGCTCCTTGAAATAGATCTCTTTGTAGCAAAAGAGCTGAGATTTTCTTCAGTCAGGATAAACACTGAACAACGGACAGCATTCATCAAGAGAGGAGAAAACAAATAGACAAGAACTACAAATCTAATCAGACTTGTTAAATCTGACCCCTAAACCATCTTGTTTTTCCATGATTTTTTTTCTTCTTGCTTTCTTTGTTTCTTTTTCAATCCCTTATTCTCTCTGCTCTGTGTAAAAGCTATTGTTTTTGTAGGTTTCTGCACTGAAAGAATTTGAGATTCTCATGCAGAATGGGTTATACCTAAGAGTATTTGCTGTATACACACCAGATTTACACATTTTCCATTAATGCTATTATTATTATTTTCCATTAATGCTGAATTCCGTGATCTCCATATAATCAAGCTGAATCTATATTGTATTCCAGTATCTGATCACTGACCCAGTGCACCGCAAACAGGCAATGGGGTATGAAAAAAACCCAAAAAACAAGGTACCTAGCAACCAAAGAGTAAAGAAGAGAAGGAAAAAAAGAATGAGGGGAAAGAAAATTAACAGAAGACATTGCATAAAAAAAAAATTCAAACAGTGTAACATTTTTGAAAACAACAAAAAAGGCTGAAATGATGAATTTCTTTGTGAAAACAATTCGTGCTTTCAGCAGAGTTCACCCAAATGTGTCTACAACACTGTACTGTCCAGAGTATAGGGCAGAGAATGGGACAATCCATGTCTGCCCATTCTGTTTCATAGAACATAGGAAAGACAAAGTGGGCTTGGACATTTTGGGGTTTTTTTGCCTTTATTCTCTTACAGCTTATATGTTTGAGGTATACAAAGTTGCCCCACTACACCAGATGCTCTCCCTTTCCTGTTATGCCCTTGCACAAGCAGTTTTCATCATTAGTAGGAACTCAAGACTGAGCTCAAGTTCTGTGAGTCACTTCAACTGCATTACCTCCTCTCAGAGGCTGATATGACTTTCAAACTTTGCCCACAAAGCTTTCACCAGTTATACAGTTATGAAACATCATCACAAGTAGTTTCAAGCAATTACCTGACCTGGAATACTTGGGGAGATTTTGCTGGTTATCTGACCAAGAGAGATGTTGTGAAGCATACCAATAATTAACACAGTCGATGAATTATTGCTTTGTACCAAGATAACATAAAGGTATGTTTATCTTGCATACCACATCTGGACTGATAAGCTTAATTGATACAAAACACAGCTTTTTTCTCTCCAGTAAATTATCATGCATGTGAGCTGGGCTTTTCAAATTCACTTATATCAGCTGTCCTTGGGGTTTTTTGAAGAATGACTGGCATTTCTGACTCAGTATTAATAAATAATTAATAAATTTAATAAAACCTCAAGTTTTGCAATTGAAACAAACAAACAAAACACAACAAGAACAACATTACTTGTTATACCAATGAAAAAGAAAAATCTTAAATGCTCATTTGACAAGCTATAAAAATAGCATTGAAGTTCATCTTTAGTATAATCAAAATAGAGAGGTATCTCTCCAGATAGAGAGGTGTCATTTTACTTTTAAAAAGTTATCTCATAACAGTGGCCAAGAACCCTTTAAAGAATTATAGAACCCACCAAACTCTACCATGTGTTCTCCAATATCCCTGTTAGAAGCTTAGTCTCAATAGTCTCATGCTCTACTTTCTGATTTTACTGTGTTTTTTGCAATATTTCGTTTCCCTTGGAAAAAAATCTCCATAGATAAAACAGTAACTCAAGTCGTGCATGGAGGTATAGATTTTCAAGAAAGAAAATAATCTGATTTATTGGAGTGCAGAAATCATTCCTATTCATCAAAGAAAAAAGGAGTAGAAGACAGATTTTTTTAAGTGTGTTCATAAAAATGATCTAATAACAGAAGTTCCACTATCTCCCTGGGTTACTTGTTCCAGCACTTAACTATTTTTGAAGTGTAAGAAATATTTTTTTCATAGTAACTAATTTAAATATTCCTTTCTGCAAATTAAGTTAATTATGATTTGTTTTGTCCTCGGGTAAAGTGGATGTCTTTCTAATAATCTTCTACATATTTGAAGACTATTTTAATGTCCTCTTTTTGTCTTCTTTTCTAGACTAAACCAAGGGGTTCTTTCAGCCTTTCTTCATAGATTATTCTTCCTAAACTCCTCATTGTTATTTTGCTCTTCAATTTTTTTTCCATTATTCCTACAACTTCAACTTTGGTGTGCAGAACTCAGCATAATAATTGTTCTGAGGCCTTATCAGTGCTAAACTGATCAGAATAATTTAAAGAATAACCTCCCTTCAAAAATATCTATTTTTTTCTGTAATTATAAAGGAAACTTGTCATTATTTGTTCACATGTAGTTCAGAGTTGCATCTTAGGAACCTGAAAAAAACCCAAATACATGAAATTTGAGCTACAGCTCTTTTTCATGTGACCACAGAATATTTATTATCGAGATTTGCAGAATACAAACCATTATCTTTTTCTTCCTATCTCTTCAGTGATATATAGTGAAAAAAGAAATAGCATCCAATATCATAACCTACTTTACAGTAATTTAATTTAGTCTGTATCAGCTTCTGAGAATGCTATGTATAGAAAATTCTTCTAAATTAAAGAAATATCACATCTATGGCCTCCTTGCCATCCATCAGGCATGTTATTTCTGTATTCCTCACATTTCATAGTTTGTTCACTTGCCTTCCTTGGGTTCTAGAGAATCAATATAATTAATTCATGCTATGAGTTCCAGCTTTTTATCACTTTAGAAATAATATGCACACTTATAGACACACACGCACACATATATCTTTTAATTACCTATGAAGGAGCATCTTCTACTACTCTTGAAGATAGCCATATGATTTGAAGTCATTTATATGGCAGCTTATGGTAGCTGGTCAGCTTTACAATTTTCCAAATTCTGCATTCACTATAGTCCTTTAATAATAAATTACATGGTTGTTGGACTGAATTTATTTTTTACAATGCTTTTATCTTATTTATATACTTATTCCACAGCTAGAGAGGATAATTGTCTTGACAGTTCTTTCTTCTATATGGAGAGTGATTTTTATCTTAAGACACAACTATGAGACTCAACATTGCTGTTAGTATAGATTATTTTCTCATTTGTAACAGGTTCTTGTGAACTATTACACTGGGAAAAACAAAGACAAACATTTTCACTTGTTTGTTTAAAAAAAAAAAAAGGTGTGTGTATTTCTCTTACGTCTATCAATGGAGACAAAACAATGCTTAATTCTTTGGATACAAGTTCCTAAAAGAAAACTATATAGACTTGATAGAAAAAGCTCTAAACCCTCTCTAAGTCTCTCAGTTTTTTCACTCTTTTTCAGTTTTATTAGCACATATTTTGTGCCCTTTACTTTTCGTCTGGGAAATGTCTTAACTTTATCATTAGCTTTTGGCCACATGAAGCTTAGATTCCTGAAACTAAGTATAGATGACTTCTAGGGAGCCGAGAATTAACTCTCTTTTATGCAGCTGCTTTGCAACACAAAGTAACCTCCAACAGGTTTGACATTCTCCACTGGACTCAGCTCCTTTGCCAGACCTTATCCAAGTGAAAGAGAGGACTTAATCCCCAGAGCTCCCCATTCAAGGGAAAATTCAAGGACTCCTCTAGCCAGTCCACCTGGGGGTTTTACATAGGCCTTCTGCAGGGTAACCTTTTCACACAAGAGTCTCATATTGCGGGTTTGCTGTAGAGGTGCTCAGCACCTTTCCTTGTGACATTTTTAACTCTCTTTATGGTCATGGAAGTAGCACCTGAAGACCCACCAACTTAACTGGCAATCTGTTTTAACTGTTATGCACGATAAAAGCAAAATCAGCTGTGCCTTATGGAAGTATACACCCTGCACTTCGCAGATAATTGAAGGTTGCTCTGTTATTAAGGAACTGAACAAAACAAAACAAAACAAAGCAAAGCATATAGGTCTGAGATTTGCCATAATGGCTCAGTTTGCAGTATGTCTGGGGATATTATTTGATGAAGATGACTAAGAAAATATGTATACATCAGAATTTCAATAAACATACAAGCACTACACAAGGAAAGTTAGGGAAACAAAGAATGAAAAATTGCTTTTCCTTTTTTTGCAGAGGAAGGGTTGTAAGTCTAATACTATTAAATGAACCACCAGTGTTGACATTTTATTAAGAAGAAGAAAAGGAAAGGGGAAGGGGAAAGGGGAGGGGGAAAGGGAAAGGGGAAGGGGAAGAGGAAAGGGGAAGGGAAAAAGGGGAAGGGGAAAGGGGAAGGGAAGTT